>NC_133620.1:30795691-30915691 GCF_048593235.1 Sminthopsis crassicaudata
CTCTTTCTCTCTCTCTCTTTCTCTCTCTCTCCTTCTGTCTCTCTCTTTCTCTCTCTCTCCTTCTGTCTCTCTCTCTTTCTCTCTCTCTCCTTCTGTCTCTCTCTCTTTCTCTCTTTCCTTCTGTCTCTCTCTTTCTCTCTCTCTCCTTCTGTCTCTCTCTCTTTCTCTCTCTCTCCTTCTGTCTCTCTCTTTCTCTCTCTCTCTCTCTCCTCTCTCTCCCTCTCTGTGTCTCTGTTTCTGTCTCTGTCTCTCTCTCTCTGTCTCTCTCTCTCCCTCCCTCTCTCTCCTTCTGTCTCTCCTCTCCTCTCTTCCTCTCTCTCTCTCTCTCTCTCTCTCTCTCTCTCTCTCTCTCTCTCTCTCTCTCTCTCTCTCTCTCTTTCTGTATGTGTGTGTGTCTGTTTCTGTCTCTCTGTCTCTGTCTCTCTCTCTCAGGTCCTCCTGACTTCAGAGCTGGTGTGCTACCTAGCTACGCCCCAAATTTCTTCTCCAAACTAAATATACCCAATTCATTCAAGAGATTCTCAAATGTCACAGACTTCCTATCTAGATTTCTCAGGCCTCTCTCAGGTTATCAGTCTTCTCTTAAACCATAGGGCCCAGAACTGACTACAGTGGATTAGATGAGATCTGACCAGAGCAGAGGACCAGAAAAGAAGGAAGAAAAAGAGAAGAGGGAGAGGAAGGAGTGGGGAGGAAGAGAAGGAAAAAATTGGAGATAAGAAACAGGAAGAAAGAGGAGAAAAAGAAAGAGAAGAAGAGCAGGTTGAGAAAGGATGAAACCAGGAGACAGTTAATGAGATTTAGTAAGAGACACCATGCTGGGCAGTCCTATGCTGATACTCCTGCCCCCCCCCCCCCAGATACAGTTGATTCCAAAGTTGTGTGTGTGTGTGTGTGTGTGTGTGTGTGTGTGTGTGTGTGTGTGCTGATTACAGGATGCAATCCTTGCTTGTCACAGTTGGAAGCTAATAATTTTTATGGCACCTTTTCTAGTTCGTTCCTCCCACCAGGTGATGAGTGGTATAATCCCACAAAAAGGCTGCTCTGACACTCAGAGACTGCTCAATTCTACAGCCGACTTAGTCCAGTGAGAAGATGGCCCCAATACCCAGGATGCCTGTGTGCAAGGTGGTGACTACACTCCCAGTGTATCTGCATCTGCTACTTGGACAATTGCCTGCCACCACAGGACTTTGAGATGGGCAAAAATGAGAGAATGGCAGGGCTGATGTTTTTTTATTCCAACACAAATTAGATTTGTTAGGCAGATTTGAGAGGTTGTATCATTCTCTCTTCCACACTTATTGAAGTCCAGTGGCAGGGTAAAAGTCAGGCCAAATGTCAATGGCCTAAGATGCAGTGGATGACTTCAATATCTAACCAAACTCTTAAGTGTTCACTACACCCACTTCAGTCATTTCTCGGCCACTGGAACAAATTGTTCTCATTCCTCTATCCTGCCAAGGAAAGTCTTCATATGCTTGGGATGGATTTCTCCCTAATTCAGGTAGGAATTTGGGGCCTATCAGCTACCCTCACTTAGTCCTGGCTTAGTCCATCTGCTAAAATGGTTTATTGGAAGTGTGTCAGCTGCATATGCTATAGTTTCTTGGAGGCAGAGGTAAGAGCTGGATGAATCAGGTAGATGAGCAGCCTTCACATCAGAGTCCTCCCTGAACATACCCTATGCCCCCATAATAAGGGTTTTTTTTTTCAACTTTTCTTTAACACATATTTCTTTATGAATCATGTTGGGAGAGAAAAATCAGAACAAGAAGAAAAAAAAAAACATGGGAGAGATTAAAAAAAAAAAAAAACAGAAAAAAGAAGTGAACATAGCACATGTTGATTTAGATTCAATCTCCATAGTTCTTTTTCTGGATGCACTTGGTACTTTCTGGCTAATGTCTATTGAGATTGCTTTGGATTACTTAGCCACTAAGAACCAAATCTTTCATAGTTGATCATCGCACATTCTTGCTGTTATTATGTACAGATTATTCTTGGTTCTGCTTGTTTAGCTCAACATCAGCTTGTGAAAATCTTTCCCAGCTTTTCTAAAATTATCTTGAATAACTAGCATTTATATACTGCTTTATGATTTATAAAGCACTTTCCCCATAGGTTAATGCTCTAGATTCTTACAACACTCCTGGGAGATAGATGCTATTATTGTTATTATTTTATTACAATATAACTATGAGGAAAGTGAAGTAAGTACTTGCCCAAGGTCACACAGCTTGTAAGTCTTCCTGATTCCAAATCCTGCTCTTTATCCACTGCACCACCTAGATGGGATAATCGATAGAGGGAAGGCAGTAGCATTAAAGGTGGATCAAGGAAGGCTTCTTTCTACTTGAAGGGAGCAGGAGAAGCTGAGAGATAATGAGCAAAACCATTCCAGGCAGTGAATATGTCCTGGGTCAGAGGATTTTATGTCTTACCTGAGGAACTATAAGGCAGCTAATGTCAATGGAGTGAAGAGTATATGGAAAATCGAGGTGTAAGAAGGCTGGAAATATAGGGAAGGTCAAGGTTATAAAGGTCATTAAGAGGAAGGCAGGATTCTCTATTGATCCTGGAGGAAATTCAGAGCCATTGGGGCTTGTTAATTATAGGCACATAGTCAGACCTATGTTTTAGGATAATTGATTTGATTCCTTAATAGGGAGAGATTTGAGGTAGAAACTGCCCCTTATCTCAGCAGATATTGAGGGTCACCTCTATTGCAATAGTCTGGGTGTTAGGGGATGGTGGCCTGCACCTGGCTGGTGATGGTGTCAGAGGAGAGAAGCAGAAATATATGAGACACATTACAGAGGTAGAAATGACAGGATGTGGTCACTGATTGGATTTGGGGGCAGAGAGAGACAGAGAGAGAGAGAGAGACAGAGACAGAGACAGAGAGACGGAGAGAGAGACAGAGAGAGAGACAGAAAGAGACAGAGAAAGAGAGACAGAGAGAGACAAAGACAGAGAGAGAAGTAGAAGATAAGCCCTAGTTTTTTAGTCTGGTTTGAATGGGAGGATGGTGGCATCCTTAATGGTAATAGGGAAGTTAGGAAGAGGAAAAGCTTTTGGGGGAAATATGTTTTGGACATACTGAGTTTAAGATGTCTACAGTAGTGATGTCAAAGTGCAATAAAAACTCTGGTTACTTAGACTTAGAAAACCACAAATGATGATGATCTACATTGTATTGTCTTTTTATTTTTTGTTAAACATTTCCCAGTTACATTTTAAGCTGGCTCTTGGGAGATTTAGCTGACTTCATAAGGTCTGGTGGCCTCCATTTGACATTCTGCCCTACAAGGTATGTATCCACTAAGCAGCTGGAGAAACAAGACTGAAGTCAGGGAAAAGGCTAAGGCTAGACGAATAATAAATCATCTGCAGAGAGATGATAATTGAGTCCTTGGAAACTAATAAGATCACTCGTGAAGTAGTATCCAGGGAGAAAATGGCGTCAGACACAATGTAGGGAAACCCGCACAGGGGGATATTGAATTAGCTCTCCTAGAGTGAGGTTAGAAAGAAGCGCATTCCGGGGAATGTGGAGAGGTATTCTTCGCCTCCTGGAAGGGAGAACAGGCTGAAGTCTCCATCAATCAATCAACAAGTCTGTCTAACCACTAGGTGGCAGTGATTAGTCACTTGCCCAAAACGGAAAGTCCCACATGCGCCCTAATAGGGTGTCTGTGGTTACTCTTTCTACAGGGTGCTGCCGTTCCTGTCTAAGCACATGAAACTCTGTGGATCTATGCATTAAAAATTAGCTCTAATGCCTAGCTAAAGTCGCCACTTCTGACCTGCTATATTTTCTTTTTTCTTGTTTTTTTTTTTTAATACTTTATTTTTTTTAATTAATTTAATTTTATAATTATAACTTGCTGTCTTTTCAATGAGCCCTAGTCATGTAACTTTAACAGAAATGAGCCAGTTCCCGATAGAAATAGACACCGATGCTGGAATGTTACAGTATTTTTACTTCTAGCATCAAGTTGTAAGGGTGATGTATTGATTGAGTTAGTCAAATCCCCTCATCCTATTTAAAGTGCTTCCTTGCATAACAGGTCTCCACTTACAAAAGAATCCTAGACTTTATATCGAGTGACAATTCCTACTGAACAAAATACGTTTTGATTGGTTGAGTTTTCCAGCCCCTCTTCCAAATTGGCTAATGGCCTGAAAACTCATCATCTGCCTTGGATACTCAACACATTTCTATCTCCCTCAGCTTTCCCTCCACTCCATTTGGAAGACTGAGGGATGGAACACTGAAGTGTTTTCAAAGCTTTCCTTTATACAGGAATTTCCTGTATCTGGAATTTCTAGCTCCCTGTCCACTTTCTATCTGCACCTGTGCTGGCTTTGAGTTCCATGGAATAAGATGTCTCTGAATTCTATATTTTCCCTCTCCACCCTGGAACCAGGCAGGTATACTTGCAAAAAGGCATTTCTTTCCCTGCTCCTGCTCTCTAAAATGCCCTTGTGTGCCAGCTGAGCCAAAAGCAGGGGGTGATGACCTGGGAGCCATGTTGTCTGGGGGTGGGGGAAGCTTCAGGATGAAGCTGGAGTGAAAAAGGAGGCCAAGTGTGGAAGGCAGAGACTTCATTCTTTGAGAAAAGAGAATGATGGGAACTAGGAGGTGCCATCAAGGAGAGTCCAGACAAAGTAATGTGGACAAAGAGAATCCCACTGGGTGGGACTGCCAGAGTAGTGAAGAACAAGGAAGATGTCTTCTCCTCCTGGTCCACTGACACTGAGGAACACTTAAGCCCAATCCCCCTGCCTCCAAGACATCTACTCTGAATTATTAGGATTGGGAGGGCAGGAGATTGGTTGATTGTTATCTAGTTCTTGAAGAGGACCAAAATAACTTCACTATGTTGGAGTGTGATGAGACCAATAGGAGCTCAGAAGGCTCTATCACAGGTACAAATAGTTCACGTGAATATCTGGAGTGAAGATGTCTCTAAACTGGCTCATCTCACATTTAGTTCTTTGCTACTATAATTTTGCTTTGATCATAGAGCTCAGCATCTTTTTTGATGTGGGCACGCCATGCTGGGCAGCTCTATGCCAGCATCTTCCATGTCTCACAATAGATTCCAAGTTTACAGAGATATTTTGAGAGTGTCCTTGTATTACTAAATCCTGATCTCCATATGAATGCTTGCCTTGCGTGAGTTCTTTGTAAAATAGTCTTTTAGACAAATGTACATGTAGCATTCAAAAGAGTGGCACTGAGAGAGTCTTAAAGACAAGGATCATAGACTTTGAGAGCTAGAAAGGACCCTAGAGAACCTCAACTCCAAAGGAGAGAAGAATCCAAAAGATGGAAGAGCTTTTCTGGTGAATTGGTCGGGTACATTGCCCCAATTCCAGGTTAAGTCAGTTATGAAGTAAATAAACAGGACTAAAATATGGGTTGATATTATAGAATATCTCACAAATATCTTATCCAGTTCTGAGTTTCTAAACATCTTCCGTGTCATCTGCAGACCTTTGCAAGTCATTTACAGTTTCCCCAAACCTCCCCCCCAAAAAAATTCTCATTTAATTTCTCATACTGACCTTGAAGAAACCAGAACTGTGAAAGTTGAGATGTGGAAGGGATAACTGTTTATTCCAAAAAGCAAAGGTATTCAAGCTGCAATGCAAAATGGCACACTTTACAAATTGAGCAGAATCATCACATCATCCATGAAGGAATATAGACATGCCAAAAAGGAAGGAATCTGGGACATTTCTACTGGGGGTGGGAGGTGGAAGGACAACAATCCTAAAGTGAGCAGAATATTCAGCTCGCAAACATGACGAATAGGGTAAAGGACTATAATAAAGGAAAACACAAGTTAATAAAATGATGTAATATACACTTTAGGGGAGTCGGCAATGATTTTAAGATTCCCTGATCTTAGGGGGGGCTTCTGTTCTGACAATAAATCAGCAAACCTAAATCTTCTGGCTTTGGAGTCTGCCTCAGCGACTTCCTGCTCTAACGGACACTTTCAATCTAAGAACAACCATCTGTCTGATTCTGAATAGACCACTCTTCAATTCATTGCTGACAGATAATTTCTGGCTTCAGGAATAGTCCCACTGATCAAACTCCTGACATAAGTGATTAATTTGTTGATCTGGGAGAACCAAATTCTGGAGACTACACTCCTGGCTCTACCTCTGAGCCATAGAATTAGCACATCAACGATAAAAAGCTGGATAAAGATGCTCTCTCTCAGCACTCTGCTAAATTCTCTTGGAATTTTGTCCGTTTGTAAAGGGGTTATAATTACAATAAAACTTTGTCCCTTAATCAGGTTCAAGCCTGCAAATATTTTTAATAGCTTTTTATTAACAAAACATATGCATTGGTAATTTTTCAACTCTGACCCTTGCAAAACCTTCTATTCCAAATTTCCCCCTCCTTTTCTCTATCCCCTAGATAGCAGGTATTCCAATACATGTTAAAATATCTGTTAAATGAAATATATGTATACATATCCGTACAGTTATCTCTGCAAATATTCTTTTGAGACACCTGTCTATGACCTCAGACTTCTAGGGTCCCCTTTCCAACCTCAACAGAAGGGTATTGCCCCATATAATCAAAGCTCCCTCCCCACATAACAGTTTATTTTAGCCATAGCACCACATACCTCTTTTCTTCTGAAGCTGCTAGATTCAAAGAGAAAGCCACCGGATCTTACAAAGTATTTAAAAAGATGAAAGAGGGTGGAGCCACGAGGTTCATACGACATACGGCACAAGAAGAGCGTTTATAGGAAAACAAGTCTTCAGTTAGCACCGCTATTTACCCAAGGCCAAAAGAAAGTTCTTTATCTTACCAGATAAAGAGACCAGACTATATTTTTAAGCCTTTCTGAAGTATGTGTTACATAGACAAATTTTAGGGCACTAAAAGGAACTTTTAGGGCGCTTCAAAGGAACTGCAAATATAACCTCTGCTACATTGTAATGAAATTCTGAGGATACATCCCCCACATAAAGATACAAGAATCCTCCTACTGATCCTTCAAGGACAGATTTTTTTTTTTTAATACACTGTACTCAAATAATTCCACACTGCAAATACATTGTCTAGTCTTCACTTGGCAATTGCAATAACAGAATAGAATTCTGGCAAATACAGATAATTCTAAAATTCCATCTCTTCTTCTATTATCAACAAGGATATCTAACTAGATGAAATAAAACTCAGATTATGAGACCTCAAAATTAATAAACATATCTCTAAATAATGTTGACAAATTTGCAAATCTTCCCATTTTCTTATTTTACATCTAAAACTTTCTGCCAACGTTTCCAACTTCTTTTAGCTTTATTTAGACATCCAATTAGCATCTCTCTCCACTCTGATCCAAAACTCCACTTTCTCTCTTTTTTTTTTTTCTTCCATCTCAAAACTTATTTTTCCAAAATTTGGTTCTTTTACTTTCTTCTACCTTATAAGCAGCATACCAAGTTGATGATTAAAAAGGAAAACTCCTAAGAAATCTAGGAGCAATTTCAGAGTATTCTTAGATAGAATTACACCGTATTTTTATCTCGAAGGAAATCACTATTTGAAGAGATCCTCTAATGAAATTCTCTAATGAAATTAACTCAGAAGTCTCTTTCTCATATCTCCATTTTTTTTTTCCTTTTTTCCTCCCAGAAGCAAAACTTCCTTCCAATGTCCGTTTTATCTTGTCATTTACCTAGACAATTTCACATTGTTAATCATTTACAGTGGTAAGCAAAAAATTCTCCCCATAGAGAATGTATATTTACTAGAGAATTATCATCGTTATCATTTTCTATTCTCTGGAGAGTCCTCTAGGAGAACATCTATAGGGAATAAAGAGAATGTGAATCAGAAGATCCCATTTCCCCTTAAAATCCCATTGGGATATTTCAGTGCTTTCAAACCACATTTCTTAAATAATTAATATACGAGAAACGAGTCTTTCAAGTACGTCTAACAAAAGGAAAATCTTATCGTATTGCTTCTACTTCCTCTAAGCATTCTAGAATTAGAAGCACTAGAGCTAGGGGGAAATCCCCAGTCGTTCTCGCGACTTGCTGAAACCTTATCCCTAACTTAAGTCCTAGCCAGGCTGCAGTGGAAGTCCCTGTTTAAGGAGTAAGTAAGACCTCTTCCCGACGAGGACCTCGTGGCGCAACGGTAGCGCGTCTGACTCCAGATCAGAAGGTTGCGTGTTCAAATCACGTCGGGGTCATTAACTACCTTTTAGAGAGAAAAGCAGTGGAGATTCACACTCCAGTTTAGACTCTTTACATTCGTCACTTTAACTCCATTTCCCTCGGTTTCTCGTCTGTAAAATCCGGAGAAGGAAATGATAAAACCCACTTCTGTGTCTTTCTCGACAAAATCGCATAGTGTCTAAAAGGAACGGAATTAGCTAGCAAAGCGTCAAAGAAGACTGACTATTAAGTCAGAGATAACGGACGATCTCAGTCTTAGAAATAAGTTTATGTGCCATCATTTCATTGGTAGATCGTCGAGATTTCAATGAAAGAATATCCCGCGATGGGATGAGGAGTGGGGAAGTCGTATTTCAGGGTTTTAATGTGTTTTTTCTCCTTTTCTCAGAATTTAGTTAAGCCAGAGCTCCAGGATCAGGAGTAATTGTAACATCGGAATCTGCAGGTAATTGTCACAGGTCAGAATTACCAGGATAGTTAAGGAGATAACTAAATAGACAGCCAAAAGACTGGGATATATTTAGAAGGGGTGAACGGAGCAGATCCCATATGGGGCGTTAATACGCTCCGGGATAACCAATCAGATCCGAACTTGAGGGATCAAAAAATGAATCCGGCTCCAAATTACCAGCCTGGAATCCCTACGATGTGAGAAAATCCTTTAAGAAAACATTATTGTTGACCAGAAAAATAAAAATTTTAATGTCGATCCCTAAACCCGACTTAAAAAAAAGAAATGCTTTCGATGTGTGGTAACAACACAAAACACTAGTCGATTAGTTCATTAGTTAATGATCATTAAGTCAGTCGAGAGTTGCGACTTAACGAAAAACGTAGGACCTTCTCTTCTTTCCTCCTTCCCTCTCCCCTCCCCGCCGTTAATACTCAGGCTTATGTCGGAAGTGGATTCTTGTAACCAAACCAAACCCAGGAGTAACCACTGACCCCTCAAATAAGAGCTTTATGTCGGGGTTTTTGTTTTGTTTTTAACAAGATCGGGGCCACAGGGATGGTAAAGCAGACACTACAGTAATAATAAACGCCAAACACACCAGTTTCTTGCTCACTTGCCTGAGGGAAACAAGGCAAAAGGGCAGAGAATTGGAAAAATACCTCAGAGTTTCTCCATTCAGCCCTTGCTTTTAACTCCCACAACTTCCAGTCGTCTGGAAATCAGTAGAGCTGTCAGCCTGAGCACTCTAGAATTCGACACTTTGTCTAATTAATTATTCAGGTGCAAGAGATAAATAAAACAACACACTTCTGTGATTTTCTATATCACTACAATTTTCTAGAACTAGAAGATTTATCCTTTCGTCAAGTTTTTCCACTTAAAAGCTTCCCCAAGGAAATTTTACCTAGCGTGTGCTAAAAGACTCTTTCCAACTTATCACTGTTCCTTTGTGGTCTGCCCATGTGATGTTGGAATACCCAAGGATTGATTCATAGGTTCTGCTGCCAATCATACTTATAAACACACAGAAAGATTTTGTAACTGGATTTATGATATGGTTGGAGCATAGACTCAGAGTTTCTAAATGACCACTGAGCATCAAGTAAATTTTTGAATAACATTTATATAGTCTCTTTTGTTCATTCATCTTTGTGTTCCATTCTTTGTAACCCTATTGGGGCATTTTTGGCAAAGATACTAGAGTAGTTTGCTATTTCCTTCTCTAGTACATTTTACAAATGAGGAAAGTGAGGCACAGTGGCTTTCCCAGGGTCACACATCTAGTAAGTGTCTGAGGCCAGATTTGAGATCAAGAAAAGTCCTGACTCCAGGTGGGATAGCTCTATCCCCTGCACTAACTAGCTGTCTCTAGTTTAATAGAAAATTTCAAAAGAGATACAATTGGATTTTATAGATGTCAAAAGGGAAAGGTAAATATTTACATTTCAACAGTAAATGGCAAAAATTTATAGAGAGGAAGGATATTTACATGTCAAAGAGGCAGAGAGGGAAAAATTACATCAGTACAAGTTGTGAATTGATCAACAAACACACAAAAAAATTACCCTAGAACTTATAACTAGTATAATAGTTATAAAATTGAGCCAGAAATTTTTTTTCACTCTAACCAATTAATCATTGGAGGTCTCAGCTAAAGTCTATTATACTATAAGGAAAATTGGCCAGTTATGTGTTTTTTTCTACAAATAGAATGACTATACTGCAACTAAGTAGAAATTAAAAAAAAAAAAAACTCAGGACACCATCATATCAACAGTGATAATTTTATTTTCTCTTCTTTGATTTTTTTTCTCTTCCTTCAATTCCTTCTCTGATTGTTTCTTCAATTTCTTTTTTCTGTCTTCTTATAGCCAGCCAAGTATGAATTTCCCTGCCCAAGTATTTTTTGTTTCTGCCCCATAACTTTGCAGAATGAAGAATGCCATAGTCCAGTGATTCTTTGATAGGTTGTTTTTGCTGTGAATGTACACCAAGCTCCGACTTGTTTTCCTTGAGTTACCTGTCCCTAGGTCTTAGGAAGAAGGTGAAGCTGGGCTAACATTGAAATGAGCCACTTAGCCACATCAATAACAAAACCAACAGAAATTATATGATAATCTCAATAGATGCAGGAAAGCTTTTGATAAAATAAACCACCCATTCCTATTGAGAGCATAGGGATAAAGGGAGTTATCCTTAAAATAATAATCAGTATATATCTAAAACTTACAGCAAGCATTATTTGGAAATGGAGAAAAGCTGATACATTCCCTGTAAGATCAGGTGTGAAACCAGGATGACCATTATCACCACTATTATTTAACATTGTATTAGAAATGTTGGCTTTAGCAATAAGAAAAGGAAAAGAAATTAAAGGAATTAGAATAGGCAGATGATATGATGAAATAGAGAATCCTAGAAAACCATCCAAACACCTATTGGAAAAAATTCACAGCTTTAGCAAAGTTGCAGGAATTCTAGTATTTGATAAATCCCCAAATTCCAGCTTCTGGAATAAGAATTCACTATTTGACAAAAATTGCTGGGAAAACTGGAAAATAATATGTCAGAAGCTTGGCATAGACCTATATCTCACACCCCATACTAAACTAAGGTCAAAATGGATGCACAATTTGGGAATAAAGGATGATACCATGAACAATTTAGGAGAACAAATGATAATTTACCTATCAGATCTTTGGAGAAGGAAGCATTTATGACCAAAGAAGAACTAGAAAACATTATGAAATGTCCATTATAAAATGGACGAGTTTGATTACATTAAGTTAAAAAGTTTTTGCATAAACAAAACCAACAGAAACAAGATTAAAAGGGAAATATAATACTGGGGGAGGGGGGGATGGAAATCTTTATAAACAGTATTTTTGATAAAGGTCTTGTTTCTAAAATACAAAAAGAACTGTGTCAAATTTATAAGAATACTTGTCATTTCCCAATGCTCAAAAGATATGAACAGATAATTTTCAGATGACAAAATCAAAGCCACCTATAGTTATATGAAAAAATGCTCTAAATCACTATTGATTAGAGAAATGCAAATTAAACAACTCTGAGATGCCACCTCATACCTCTGAGATTGGCTGACAGGAAAAGATAATGATAAATAATTGGAGTGGATGTGGAAAAACTGGGACACTAATGCATTGTTGGAATTGTGAAATGATCCAACCATTCTGGAGAGCAATCTGGAACTATGCCCAAAGGACTGTAAAACTCTGCATACCCTTTGATCCAGCAGTGCCATTACTGGGTCTATATCCCAAGAAAATCATAAAAGAGGGAAAAGGACCCACATGTGCAAAAATGTTTGTAGCAGCTGTTTTGGTAGCAAAGAATTAGAAAATGAACAGATGCCCATTAATTGGAAGATGGCTGAACAAATTATGGCATATGAAGGTGACTGTTCTATTAAAAAAAATTGATGAACGAGCTGATTTTAGAAAGGTCTGGAAAGATTTAACTGAACTGATGTTGAGTGAAACAATCAGAACCAGGAATATATTGTATACCACAACAGCAAGAATGTGTGATGATTAACTATGAAAGGCTTGGTTCTTTTTAATAGTTCAGTGATCTGAAATAACCTCAATAGACTTTGAACAGAGAATGCCATCTGCATCCAGAAAAAGAACTAAGGAGACTGAACGTAAATCAACACATGGTGAAAAATAAATAAATAAACAAATAAGCAAACAAACAAATAAATGAATAAATTTAAGAAAAAATTAAAAGAAAAAAGAAAAATAAACCACTTAGAAGTATCCTAGCTAAACCTAAATCCTGCTCATCTTTCAAGAATCTCTGCTTCAATCCTTTTTTGCTCTCAGACTGCTTCATGGTTAAGTGCTGCCTGATCTTATGCACCTTCAAACTTGCCCAAGGAGATCCAAACTGACCTAAACTAATCTTATGATCAACTATTTCAACCAGCATCTTATTTCCAAGTGTTCCATCTATCTCAAGGAGAGAAGGAAAGGTAGCATTATTCTTTCACCCCACCATATTTCCCTCCCTTTTGTGGTTTAGAAGCATAAAAAACCCTCTCTCTGAAAGCCTCAGAATCAAGGATACTTTGTACTTCATTGCTTCCCTTCAGCCTCTTCCCCATCGAGAAAGCAAAATATGCTATTAATTATATATGTGTAAAAAAAAAAAAAAAGGCAATTGTTGATACCATAGGCCTAGAGCTCATGGGAGAGACTGGAGCTGAAGATATAGATATGGAAGTCATCTGCATGGAAATAATATTTAATCCTATGAAAGCTGATAATGAAAAAAAAAAGATAGAGACAGAGAAAGACAAAGAGATAGAGAGAGCATATAAGAGAAAGAAAGTGAGAGGGTGAGGAAAAAGGAGACAGACACATAGAGAAAGAGAAACAAAGAGAAAAACAGAGAGACTGAGGCAGAGAAAGTGCAGTATGGAAGAGAAAGAAATGGAGAGAGGGAGAAAAAGAGGAAAGAGACCGATTAGAGAGAGACATAGAGAAAGAGACACAGAGAGAAGATAGAGAGAGGGGTAGGAAGGCGGGGAAGAAAAAGGGGAGGCAGAGGAGAAAAAGAGACAAAAAAGAGAGACAGAGACAGAGGTGGAGAAAGTACAGCATGGAAGAGAAAGAAATGGCAGAAAAAAGGAGAGAGAGAAACATAGAGAAAGAGACACAGAGAAAGAGAGACAGAGAGAGGGGTGGGAAGGAGGGGAAGAGAAAGAGGAGGCAGAGGAGAGAAAGAGACAAAAAGAGAGACAGAGAGAAAGAGTCAGAGAAAGTACAGCATGGAAGAGAAAGGAAGGAAGGGTGGAGAGCCTTCAGAAACCGACATTCAGAGAGTGACAGAGAGAATACAGTATAGAAGAGAGTGACACACAGAAAAAGAAAGAACAGCATAGAAGGGGGGGTTATTTACTTGTGATTAAATGACTTGTTCAGGGTCACACAGCTAAATTAGTAAGTGTCAAGTGGATGAGACTGAGAAGTCAGGTTCTTCTGACTCCAGGGGTGGTGCTCTATCTACTACACCAGCTAGTTATGCCTTCTGAGTTACTCTTAAACCTCTGAACCACATTTTAATATACAGTACGTGGATTTTATGAATCAGATGAAACCAAATATTCTTATCACAAGTGAGACGCTTATCCCAGGATCGTGTTTTGAAATCTGTGGGTTTGAAACAAAATGATATTTTATTTTCTTTTTCCTATGGAGTGACTGAATTATTCAAATTTGTAGTGCATATTTTTACTTGCATTGGCTAGAACAAGTTATCCTATTCTATATAATTATAACTTTGAATAATACTCAAATACATGAGGTTTCTTCACTGGGTTCATCTTTCATATTAATGAGGAGTTAGCTATAAAAGATTGAATGAGTATCCCAGGCACAGGGGATAGCCCCTAAATGACCCAGGAGATATTTTCACGTAAAAAATTTCTTAATATTTGATGACCCAATCATAGTGTATGACAAAAATGAGAGGAGTCTACCACTATCGATTCATATTTTTGCCAGCTAACACATCAATAGGGTTTTCCCAACAGATATGGATGTTTTCAGTCAGTCACTAGCTCTTTGTGATCCCATTTTGGGGTTTTCTTGGCAAAGCACCTGGAGTGCTCTGCCATTTTTTTCTCCAACTCATTTTACAGATGAAGAAACTGGGGCAAACCAGGTTACATGACTTGTTCAGGGTCACAGCGCTAGTGAGTGATAGATCAGATCTGAAGTCATGAAGATGAGTCTTGCTGATTTCCAGCCCAGGGCTCTATTACCTAGTTCACAGTAAGCAATGAAAAGACGCCTACTAAGTGAGGAGGCAACACAGTAAGTAAAACAATGGTCCCTGCCTATGAAAGGTACATTTTTTAATGAATGTAATATAATTCTTCCTGTCCTATCGGTAGCCATTGACACTGTCCACGGCCCTCTTCTTCTCAATAGTCTCTTCTCTAGGTTTTTATGACACTGCTCTCCCCTGATTTTCCTCTTACCTCTCTGACCACTCCTTCTCTGTTCTCTTTGTAGAATCTTTATCCATACCATACCCTCTAACTGTGGATTTCCCCCACAGCTCTATCCTGGAACCCCTTCTCTTCTCCCTATATACTATTTTACTTGACAATCTCATCAATTGCCATGCTTTTAACTACCATCTTTAAGAAGATAATTCTCAGATTTATTTATCCAACCCTAACCTCTGCACTCACATTTGCAACTATCTTTTAGACATCTCAAGCTAGATGTCCCATAGACATCTTAGACTCAAAATGTACAAAACTGAAATAATTATTTTACTTATCTCACCCTTACATACAACCCTTCCCTCCTCCTAATTTCCTTTTACTATGCAGAGTATCAACATCCTCCTGGTCACCTAGGCTCTAAAAAGGAATTAGTATAAGCTCCTCTCTTTCACTATCCATCTATTATCATCTGTTGCTTTTATGTGGGGAATATCTCTTGTATATTCTTCCTTCTCTCTTTTACCACTTCCACCATCATGGTATAAGTTTTCATCACCTTTTGCCTGAACTATTTCAATGATATGGGGGTTGACCTCCCTACCTCTGGTTTATCCTTAGTTCTGCCCGATTTTCCATTCACCTGTTCAAAAAAAAAAAAAAACAAACAAGTTGACCATCTCACTTTTCCAATCAATAAACTTCACTGCTCACTATTGATTATTGATTTTTCAACCCTTTCCATTTTTTATATCTTATTCTCCTGTAAGTATTCTGCCATTTAAGGACATTTTCTTCCTTGTTGTTTCTGGTGTTTTTACAGGTTATCTTCCATGCCTGGAACTCTCCTCCTCATCTCTGCTTCCTAGCTTCCTTGATTTCTTCAGTCAAGTAAAGTCCCACCTTCTGCAATCAAGAAGATTTAAGTTCAAATCCAGCTACAGACATACTAGTTAGGTGACCCTGGACAAGTCATTTGCTTTAAATTGCTTTTTTTATAAGTTGAATGTTTAAAAAAAGAGAGAGAGAGAGAGAGAGAGAGAGAGAGATAGGAAGCAGAAAGAAGAAGCTTTCTGGGTTTATGGGATAGACAAAGAAGAGGCATTAAGTTGGATGCTGGAATAAAGATAGATAAAGAATAATAAGGGGGTCTGGGTCAGAGTCCAAGGAAAGATGATTAAAACGAAGCTGGTAGATAAAAATATCTGCAAGAAGACACAATGAAATCTTCAGTCAGAAGGAAAAAAATCTGGGTCTACCCTCCAGAAAGGCTCCAAATAAACTCCCTGGGTGCAAAGTGTATGATACTCTAGGTTTCTCAAACTACAATCCTTCATGTGGAGAGCAAAAAAACTCTGGGAGACGACTATGAACCACTACATAGAATTCCCAATGCCTCTATTTTTGTCCACCTCCATTTTTCCTTCACAGGCTAATTGTACACTATTTCAAAGTCCGATTCTTTTGGTACAGCAAAACAACTGTTTGGACATGTATACATATATTGTATTTAACATATACTTTAACATATTGAACATGTATTGGTCAACCTGCCATCTGGGGGAAGGGGAGGGGGAAAGGAGAGGAAAAGTTGGAACAAAACGTTTTGCAATTATCAATGCTGAAAAATTACCCATGCACATATATCTGGTAAATAAAAAACTATAATAAAAAAAAAAAGAAAGAAAGAAAATCAGCCCAACTCATTGGCCCTTTCCTTCAGCATTCAGAAATTCATTTCGTATTTTTTAACTGGCAATCAAAATCTGATTTTTACATCACAAAAAATTGTACATAAATTATGCTGATATATGTATATGTTATAAATATTCTATGTATGAATGTTCATCTATATATACATGTACATGTATATATACAACCTATTCATATATATATACTCATATACCTATATGGACATATTTATGTGTGTCTATATACATATGTATGTGCATACATATATACACACACATGTATGAAGAGACAAAAAGAAAGCGACAAAAGTCTCTTTAAATCAGTTCTCAGAGTTCATCAGTTCTGGAGATGGAGAGCATTTTCCATCATGTGTCCTTTGGGATTTTCTTGGATCATTGTCTTGATCAGGTAACAATCTTTCACAATTGATCGCTGTTACAATATTGCTTTTACTGCTTTAACTCATTTTTTTTGGTCCAAGACTGTAATTACTTGTTTGTAAGGAACTCTTGGAATGGGAAGTTTATTTTTACTGATACAGATCACTAGTTTACGTAAATTTAGTTTTAGAATATTGTAACATTGAGAAGTGACTTGTCCATGGTTACACTGGATGTACATGGCAGAGGAAGCATTTGCACTCAGGTGCTCTTGACTCCAAGACAGTTTCCCAGCAGCTCCAACCTCATAATCCCTCCCACCCTCTAACTATTCAACTGTATTATGCTCTAAGATTTGCTCCAGAGTTATTGGTATACAAAGCACACTAATTCGCTCATCCTCAATAATTCTATGATCTTTTTCATTAGTAAATATGAAAGATACACATGATTTTAATATTTTTATATACCTAAATAGGAACCATCTTGTATAAGGAATAATTAAAGCTAACTGAGATTCTATATGCTCTCATCTTTCAACAAGGATCATTTCATGAGATCAAGATGGGATTATACATTTGAAGTACAAGGAACAAAAATTCTGGACATTCATATGTTAAGGAAAAAAGAGCTTATGAATGCATATTTAATTAGCAATACAAACAAAGGGTTTTTGTCCTTTATTCCCAAAGAGGACCATGACCCCAGGGAGGTGACCATATAAAAATGACCATATATAATGCATTAGATTCTATAGGAATACATTAACTTTTATGATTTTTCAAGAGTATTTAAAAAATAATTTCTCAAACTTCTCCTATTCCCTTAATAGTCAGGACAACTGTTTGAGGATGTTGTTACGGCATCTGTCAGATGAATTGTAAAGCGTCACAGTGGGGGATGATCTCACATACATGTGCAATTAATATCTGCATCTATGGCTTCCACTTTGTCCTCTGTAAAGGATTGCTTGTTTCTTGTGTTTACCCATTGGGTCAGATTCATTGACAAATCTGTAAGAGAAAAATGAGGTAATTGTGAGTTAGTATCCAGAAAAATTTAAGTCTTCTCAAAATCCCATTTATGGGGAGCAAGACTAGACTTTTCCACCAAATAGAACAGCATCAATTATATTGTTGTCTCAAGGCTCCTAAGCAGAGCTCAGGTGAGATGACTTCATAGTAAACACAGGCAGATCACGGGGTAATTGATTTTCATTAATCTGCACAAGTAGAACATTGGGGCCATTGTGTCCCATTTGGGGTAATATATTTTAGGAAGGGTTTTGATTTTTTTGTTTGTTTTTTATTTATTTTTTAAAATTAATTTTATAATTATAACATTTTTTTTGACAGTACCTATGCATAGGTAATTTTTGTACAGCATTATCCCTTGTACTCCCTTCTGTTCCGAATTTTTCCCCACTTTCCCTCTACCTCCTCCCCTAGATGGCAGGCATTCCCATACATATTAAATATCTTACAATATATCCTAGGTACAATATATATGTGTAGAACTGAATTTTGTTGTTGTTATTGTTGCAAAGGAAGAATTGTATTTGGAAGGTAAAAATAATCTGAGGAGAAAAACAAAAAATGCTAACAGTTTACACTCATTTCCCAGTGTTCCTTTTCTGGATGTAGCTGATTCTGTCCATCATTGATCAGTTGGAATTGGATTAGCTCTTTTCTATGTTGAAGATATCCACTTCCATCAGAATACATCCTCATACAGTATCATTGTTGAAGTGTATAATGATCTCCTGGTTCTGCTCGTTTCACTCAGCATCAGTTGATGTAAGTCTCTCCAAACCTTTCTGAATTCATCCTGCTGGTCATTTCTTACAGAGCAATAATATTCCATAGCCTTCATATACCATAATTTACCCAACCATTCTCCAATTGGTGGACATACATTCATTTTCCAGTTTCTGGCCACTACAAAAAGGGCTGCCACAAACATTTTGGCACATACAGGTCCCTTTCCCTTAGGAAGCGTTTTGAAAATCTGAGGAACAAAGACACTGATAATACCATATGAGGACTGGATGAATTAAATTAATATATTACTCCTGGAAAGTCACTTAACCTTGTTTGCTCCAATTTCCTCATCTGTAAAATGAGCTGAAGAAGGAAATAGCAAGGGGCAGCTAGGTGGTACAGTGGACAGAGCACTGATCCTAGAGTCAGAAGGACCTGAATTCAAATGTGGTTCCAGACATTTGATATTTACTAACTGTGTGACCCTGGGCAAATCTCTTAACCCCAAAGGGGGGGGGGGAAGAAGAAAATGGCAAACCACTGGATGGAATTTCACACTTTCTGCCATTTGGAGTGTGTGATAACCTCCTACAAGGATCTCAGGAAACTGCAGGTATTTCTGGTCTTAAGAATAAAACTGTATTATAGAACTATACACCAGGTTTGGTTTTTCTTCCTTTAATCTCTATAAAACCTTTATTCCCAACTCCCAATTCTCACATCACATCTTGTTCTCCCTAGGATATGTTTCCTTTATGCAATTGTCCTTTTCCTCTCCTGCTGATCCTTTCTTTGTCTGGTAGAGTCCCATTGTCAAACTTCCATACTGAGGTGGGGGTGGATGCCCCTCTTCTTTAGATCTTCCTGGAAATTCATGATGGCTCTGTTCTTCCCCTGGGGCCCATCTTCCACCACAAGATCCAGGCACTGCACTCTCATGACCGTTCTTCAGAGATAACTTCTCCTTCTCTGTTACCATCAGTAACTACTCTTCCTCCCAGTTTCTGTCTTCACTTCAATAACCAACTTTACTCCGATTAATTGTTATTGCTGTTTAGTTGTATCCAGTTCTCTATAACCCTATATAAGGTTTTCCTGGCTAGAGTGGTTTGCCATTTTCTACATCAAATCCTTATGTAGATAAGGAAATTGAAGCAAATAGGGTTAAATAACTTGCCCAGGTTCTCGTAGCTAATAAATGTGTGAGGTTAGATTTGAACTCACAAAGATGAATCCTCCTGACAGGCCCAATATTCTATCCACTGCATCATCTAACTGCTAGATTAATTATACTTATCCTCTAATTGTTACTATTTTTCCTTCTGTTTGATGGCTTAGTACAGTACTGGGCTAGCATTTCTGAGTTGTCAATATCTCTAGGACTGCCTCTGTGTTTTTAAGTGGTAAATTTGATAATAACACCTAAATGGTGATCTCTGGATGATTTCTGGGAGCGAAAAGTGCTCCAGAACCATCTCTGCACATCTGGCCATCAGATTTGCAGAAACCTCATGCAGTTACAATCCCAGGAATACTTAATGACTTTGAAGAATCTCAAATGAATTGTCATAAAGACCACGCACTTTACTTCATAGGAAAGACACTCAGTTCCTCTTGAAAACCCTCTTATCTCTTAATTTAGCAATGCCTTTCTTGTTGATTTTTGAGGATTGTACTCAGAGAAGGACATTGAAAGCCATTATTCCATTTTGGAATGTAAATATCTAGAAGAAAGTTCTCAACCCCCAGCAATTATCACAGCCATTTATTCAATATCTACTCATACTGGGAATAGAAAAATGAAAAAAGAATATATAATCCCAGTCCTGAAAAGACTCACATTATAGTGGAGAGGTTAATGTGATACAATGGGAAGAATGCTTAATTTAGAGTTCAGGGACCCAGCTCTGCCTCTGCCATTTGCTCTTTGAATGGTCTTGGATAAATCAACCACTTTGAGATTCAATTGCCTCATCTGAAAAGTAGCCTCTCCCGCCTTTTCTGGTTCCAAATCTATAATCCTTTAACCTTACCTTTTAGACTATCAGGACTTGGTTCAATTGGAACCTTCAGCTCAATAAAGATAATAGTTTGCATGGGTATAGTATTTATGGATACAAAACACTTTCACACTTTTCTCTTATTCAGCCATCCCAACAACCTTGAGAAGTATATCACATAAATATTATCCTTATTACCCAAAGGGGAGGCATGGTACTGAAAAAAAAGAACCCTGGTTTTGGATTCTGAGTGTATATTCTGGCTTTGGAACTTTCCTGCTCTCTGCTGCTGGGCTAGTCCCTCGCTATCTGTTTACGGTCTCTGTCCAAGGTACCCGTACTGATAGACCCACTCTTCCTTCTTGCCCAGGCTGTTCAGAGGAGAAAACAGTACTTTGTAAAAAATTAAAGAACAACATATAAGTGTGAATTTTCCCTGTCTTACAGAGGAAGAAAAAAATCTTAGAGATTTAAAGCAACTTGCATGAATAGAAAAAAGTCTCTTTTAGCTCAGTGCCACTCATGCTAACATTCATTTGATTCCAGAAGTCTCTCCTCAAAGGAGACAAAGAAAACCCATACCTCTGGGGAAGCAATGAAAGCCAACATTAAGGCTGGTGGTCTCGGCTGATCGGCAGCCTTTCCTACATTTCAAAACTGGCTCAGTAGAGAAACATGTGGATTCCTCTCCTTTCACCACAAGATCCAAGAACTCATACTTCCTTTGTATTTTGCATCCTAAAAGGGAATTTGGAGAGAAGATTTGAAGACACAAGTCAGTGGATTGTACAATACAATATTATTCACTGAAGTCTAATATTTGTTGTTGTTCAATTGTTTTCAGTCTGTGTGACTCTTCATGATCCCATTTAGAGTTGTCTTGGCAAAAATACTAAAGTGGTTTGCCATGCCCTTCTCCGGCACATTTTATAAATGAGAAAATTGAGGCAAAGAGGACTTGCCCACAGTCATACAGCTAACAAGAGTCTGTAGGCAGATTTGAACTCAGGGAGATGAGTCTTCCTGACTCCAGGCCTGGCACTCTATCCAGGGCACATGTAGCTGCCCTAAAGTCTTATAGATGACCATACTTTAACACAGATTCACCTTTAGTTTAAAAATAGATAAAAATGAAAATGAACCTCTTTTAAAAGATTCTGTCTATATAATACAATAGCCATTCTGCTTATGCTGATGTAAACTTATTTTTGGATGACACTTACAGGCCATATCCTAGCCTAGACACAAACCCTTCCCCTGTTGGTAAAGTCTTTCAAAACTTGTGCTCCAACCCATGAGCATTCACTTCCACATCATGATTTTTTTTGAGGAGAACTTTGGCAGAGATTCATTTTCTTTAAAAAAAAATTTTATCAATAATTTTTCATTTCAATGTGTCTCCCTCCACCCCATACATCTTAAGATGATATAACCAGAATTCTTCATAAGCTTAGTTTAGCTATTGTTATGATTATTATTATTGAAAGGTATAAGCATTTGTATTGCACCTACTTGGTGCCAAGAATAGTGCTAAGCACTTTTTATAAATATTCTCTCACTAGACCCTCACAACAATCCTGTGAAGTAGATGTTATTATTCCATTGTATAGTTTGAGAAAATTGAGGCAAACAAAAGTTTGTCCAGAGTCATATATATATAGCTAGTAAGGATAAAAGGCCAGATTTAAATTCAGAGTTTCCTGACTTCAGGTCCTATCTTCTACCCACTATGCTTATCATCATCATCATCATCATCATCATCATCATCATCATATTATTATTATTATTATTATTATTATTATTATTATTATTATTCTCATGTATAAGAAAGGATAAAAAAGAAAGAGAAAAAATGAAGTTCATTCAAACTGCCAACACATTAAGTCTATTTAAGTATTAAGTATATTTATTACTCCATGCTTTTTTAGTCATTCTTAGTATAACTGCAGATTCAATTTCCTTTTTTCATTTGGTATTTTTATGCTTACAACATGCATTATTTTCCTGATTCTACTTACTTTATTCTGCATCAGTTCATATTAGTCTTTCAATGCTTTTCTGAATTTTTCATATCATAATTTCTCATGAAGTGGTAACATTCCATTATTACCATAATACGTACCATGGATGTACCACAATAGCTTTAGCACCTCCCTAATCAGAGGGTAGCCATTCTGTTTCTAGTTCTTTGCTACTATAAGAAGTTCTACTATCAATCTTTTGGTGTAGGTGCTTTCTTTTTGTATAGAACTCTAAGTCAAATTAAATCATGTGAGTTTTTAGTCAGTTTTATAACATATCTTATATATAGCATTTTATAGCATATTTTATAGCATAATTAAAAATAATTTTTCAGATTGGTTAGAATAGTACATTTCACATCCCCTCCAACATTAATTGTTCCCTTTTTTCATTTTTTTGAGTGTGAGGTAAAACTTCAGAGATGTTTTGATTTATAGCAATCTTTCACTGTTAGAAATAGTTTGCACTGCTTCTTTTGATATGTTCATGTTTTTTGACTAATTATCCAATGAGAAATGATTCTTTGTCTTATCTATTTGTGTTTGTGTGTTTGCAATTAATCTTAAGAAGAAAATCCTTATCAGAATTATTTGATACCACATTTTGCCCCCAATTTGAAAGCTTCTCTTAGCCTAGATGCATTGATTTTGTTGGTACAAAAGCTTTTATGTTTCAATACCTTTGAAATCCTTTATTCTATCTTTTGTGATTACCTCTATCTCCTGTGTGGTCAAGAGGGTTATTTTTATATATTTTATATGTTTATACATCCATTTTAGTAACAGCATTTAGATGTTTGAGCTTTGGATCATGATATACAGGAGGGAGACTGCTAACAAATAGTAGCAATAGCCAATCCATTAGAAAGTCATAATTTTTTTTTTCTTATAGTCAAATTAAATTTTCAGTTCCTATTTAAAAAATATTCTTTAAAAGATAGACATTACTCAAGACAACCTAGAGTTTATCTTATCAAATTTGACAGTAAAAATGACAATCTTAGTTAAAATGGTGAAGGGAAATGTTGGCATGACTATAAAAGGAAGGCAAATTTCCAAACAGATTTTTTTCTAGAATTTTAATTATCCAAAGAATAAGGTTTCATCAATTCTGTCAGTATACTACTTATTTAATACATCTTCAAATCTTAGCTCCCGTGAGAAGTCACTTTGCTATCTGGCTTGGAAGATTCCTCTTCTGGGCTTAGGATGTTTTGTATTTAACTTACATTTGTCTATTTCATTCCCCCCAGAAATCTTTTGGCACCAGGACTCAATCAGGCATTTTTCTCTCTGTTGTAGACAGTTTACCCAATATTATCTGGTTATAATTTCCTTGCAAGTCAAGTGACTAAGGAACCATCTTGGAACTTGTTTGTAACATGACAGTTCTTTTCAGTGATTAGAAGCTGAATCCCTGTTCTCCTTTAAAAACCCAGAGCTAACTTTTTGAGTCTTTACTAATTTTGAATGTTTTTGTCTAAGGGGTGTTTGCAGTACTTAGCTCATTCTCTGTTGGAAAGAAGACTATGACTTCTGTGACTGATGAATGACCAAGTCTGTCTTAATTCAAGTTACCATTTCCTTGGGTTAGTTTTGGGGATTCATTTTCTCATTTATGTTGTACGTAAGGATTTAATTGGGTGATCTGCCACATTACCTTGAAATTTTTGGATTTTGGATTCACTTAGGTGTGTACTTTGGTGACTGGTAGACTGGAATCCAATTACAATATCAAGTTGTCTCAAACATAATAGCAAAACATAAAGAACTCCCTGTGATATTATCAGTAAGTCAAAGTCCTTCTACTGGCAGATTATCACCTAGAATTCTCTTGAAAATGAAGTAATTAGGGGCAGCTAGATAATCCAGTGGATAGAGCACTGGCCCTGAAGTCAGGAAGACTTGAGTTCAAATCTGGCTTAGACACTTAATGCTTCCTACCTATGTGACCTTAGGCAAGTCACTTAATCTCATTTGCCTCAGAAAAAAAAAAAGAAAAAAAAAAAACCATGAAAGAAAGAAAATGAAGTAATTAGAAGATAATCCAGAAGAAGTAACCAGACACACATACACACACACACACACACACACACACACACACACACACACACACATATATATATATATATATATGTTATTCGACAAAAGTCACACAGAGAACAGGATGTGAACTCAAGTCTTTCTGACCACAAGCTTGGGCTTAGTAATACAAATAACATTTCCATCAAAATCAGCAGAAACAGTCTCCATCGGCTCATGCCAGCCTTCCTCACCCATAAGCAGGCTCACTCTTGACTCTCCAGGACAAATTTTCCCTTTCTATTATCTTTTTCCCCTGCCAGTATCCACCTCCCCTCCTTCATAATCTGCTCTCCCATTCTCTTTTACACTAGGGTGCTCCAATATAAGCTCCTTGAGGGCAGGGACTATCTTCTTGCTTGTATTAGCATTCCATGTGTTTTGCATAGTTCTTGGCACATAGTAAGTTCTTAATAAATGGGTGGTGCAGTGGCTAGAGCACTTGGCCTTGAATCAGGAAAGTCCAGTTCAAATCTGGCTTCAGACACTGTGATCCTGGGCAAGTGAGTTAACCCTGTTTGCCTCAGTTTCCTCAATTGCAAAATGAGCTGGAGAAGGAAATGGAAAACCACTCCAGCATCTTTTCCAGGAAAACCCATCATGAGGAATTATACATGACTGAAAAAACTGAATAACAATATTAAATGCTTAGTCTAAGTGTAATTTCCTCATCCCTGACCTATGCTGGTTAATGATCACTTCAGGAGCAATATAAAAATCCCATAATTGGCAACACTGGGTGAGAGATTTACATGATAAGAGATGCTAAGAAACGATACAGGAACTAGTAAGATGAGCTAAAGAGACAAAATCCCAGACATAGGGAGGATTCAGATAATAGAAAGCTTTAAGGGGCTTCCTTGATCTATACATAGACAAAGCCAAAACAAAGATGAAAGCAATACGGTGTCAAGATCAAAATGGAAGGAAAGAAAATTGGATATTGAATTGTGCAAAGTGTATAGAAAAAAAGCACATAGGGGAATGAAAGTTGTAGTAATTGAAGTGGTTGATAGCTAAGAGCTATGGATATCTTGGGGAAAGAAAAAGAAAGCATACCAAGAGTTTACAAAAGCCCACTGATTTTAGAGAAATGGTTAGATCAAAAGTGTCCCTCAAACAAAATTTGAAGAAATGAGAGCTATTGCTCTTTCTTTCTGCACATGAAAAATATATCCTTTTTTTCTATTTTTTTGCTCAAAAATTCTTTTATGATGTGTTGAAATGGTTTGAGTACCTCGGGAAATTAGGACATTTTCTAAGTACATGAAGATCTGTCATTGCACATATAAAACATAGTGATAGGTGCCTGAATACTCGAATTAATATTCGATGTCATGTTAGTAGTCTTTGTTTTAAGTCTCCTGTGTGTGTAATTAATTTCAGAATCCACTAACCTTTGTCACAGTTTTCTTTTACCAACAACCATGCATGAAAAAAAGCTGTGCAGTCACGAGCTTGCTTGTGATTGGGCATTTCCATTTCATCTTGAGTCTCCCAATTTGCTTTCCCACAAATTCCACAGGTCTTCCCTCTCATCCAAGAAGAGATGGTAATCTTTAAGGATAGAACATAGTTCATGTATATTCTATTCGATCCAACCAGCATTTAGTAGCCGCCTCCCATGTGTAAGGAACTGCACTGGGAACTAAAGACAAATAAAAAAGAGATCCTGCTCTCAAGGAGATTATATTCTTTTTTAAAGGCAAATGGGGATAAGTGACTTGCCCAGGGTCACACAGCTAGGAAGTGTTAAGTGTTTGAGACCAGATTTGAATTCAGGTCCAATGAGATTATATTCTACTGAAGAGATTCAACTTTAACCCTTGAAAACAAGGGCCATAGACGTAGAGGATGGAAAGAATATTAACACTACTGGGATTATTAAAAGATTCCAATAGGATGGGGCCCTAAAGGCGAGCCTAGTAGGAAGCTAAGATTCTGTGGGGCAGAGGTGAAGGGAAATACATTTTAGGTATTGCATACCTTTAGACATGCATTTTGATGTACCTTCTCCTAGCCAAGGGTCCTCCTTCATTGGCTGCTGAGCTAATGAGCCAGGAACTTATAAAAAATATAACCCTTACCCCAAAGGGCTCTCCTTCCGCTAGCCAGGAAAGGCCAGGATGAGTCTCTGAGCTTCTCTGACCCAGCTAAATGAGTTAATGGCCTCCTAGTTCAACAGCCTATTTCTAGGAGGGGTTTGCCTTCTCATTCCTTTGATACTGGGACCTGCAACATCTCCAAAGGCAGCTAGCATCTTCTTTCTCCTCCGTCACTGAGCCATGGGTAATCAGCTTCTAGAACTGGTGTTACAATAGTCGCTCTATCTCCTAACTCCATATCTCCCTTCTTACTGCTCCCTTCTCCCATGCCCACAATGGGCTTTTGCATTACCTCTACCACCTGACTTCTTTGGCTTCCTTCAAGACTCAGATCAAACTCCACCTTTTGCAAGAAGCTCTTCCTACTATCCCCTCTCCCATTGAATTCTCTCTGGGATTACCTTTCATTTCTCATATATAAAATATATGTATGTGTGTGTGTATAAATGTTGTACCAAGATATAGAGATGAGTTGAAAAATATTAATTTTTAATTGGAGAATTTATTAAAGTCAACTTTGGCCACATGGGATCGGTATCCAAATCGTGAGGTCCTGAACAAAAGGTTATAGGGTCTTTTATAGGGTCTAAAAAAACCAGCAAATAGATTACCTGCTTCCTTATCTGACATGTTTGCAACTGTTTGTTAAGGAGATATATTAAAGACAGGGGCAGGGAGACAGAAGTCTTTCATGAGATTTCTGTTCCTAATGTTATGCAGGAGGGAGGGAGACAAGGGTCTTTTAAGGTGTGCAAAAGGGATTGGGGAATTCTGGGTCATTTTAAGTTCTCAAACCCAGTTTTCCTGGGGGGTTGGGGCTATGGTTGTAAAATAATATATACAAGCACATGTGTATATATATCTTTATGTATACTTGTGTTTGTGTGTTTACATACAATGTATAATTCATGTATATGTGTGTATCTATTTATATCTCTTTTCCTCATCCATATAGATAGATATCTATGTCTATATCTATATTTTGTTTGTCTATATCTATATCTATAGCTCTTTGCACATTGTCTCCCCATCAGACTGAGCTCCTTGAGACCAAACAGTCTTGAATTGGGGGGGGGTGTCTTTTTTTGTATTTCCAGCATTTAATACACTGCTTGACATAATATATTCTTAATAAATACTTGTAGTCTAATGGGAAACATAGCCAAAAGGAAGGATCATTCTCAAGGAGAGAAAAGAGCCCTATGGAGATGACACTAATGTTGGGTAGCCAATGAGCAGACTTGTTACAAAGTTCTAACAAAGGAGGCTTGGAAAGGCTCTTAACTAATTTTAATCATACTGTGATTTTTAAATTGCTTAATGTTTCCTCTCTGTGTAGGATTAAAAAAAAAAGTCTGCTCCATATCTGATTTGATTTTGTATTCTGGGGACTTGTTTTTACTTTCTCCCTGTCCCCCCCCCTCATGGTGAAGGACCCATTAGACTAGACCCCAAATAAAATTTTCTTTTGGGTGGTGGGATTGAAATATTGGGAGTCAAAAAAAAAAAAAAAAAGAAAAGAAAAAAGAAATATTGGGAGTCCACTTTCTCCCATAAGGATGCAGGCAACTCCAGAACAATGAACTCAGGCCAAACCACGAAGGCAAGTGAAGAATGGAGAATTGAGATGGTTACCAGACCTTAGGGCCCCAGTTCTGTGTTAAATAAGTATGGAGGGAAATATGTACAAAATCGTGGAGACAGGATACCCAATCCTGATTTCAGCAAACAGGATAATGTGGCTAGAATATGAATAGAAAGAAAAAAATTAATGTGAAAAATTTGAAAATGTAGATTATAAATGGCTTTTAAATGCCACCAAAGATGCATGAATAAGGCAGTTATTTGGTCAGAGTTGTATTTTTGCGAAAAACTTTGAACTTCCTTTTGTAAGGATGGGTTGAAGTGATCAGAAATTGGAATTAGGAGGCTATTTGGAACAGTGGCCTTCTTGAATCAAGAGGAGACTGTTGGAAACATGGGCAGGTGAGGCAACTGATTAAATATGGAGGGAAGGGAACTAAAAGGGTAAAAAAAGGTCTCGGAGGTTGAAAAGTGGGTGAATGGAAGAGTGCTTGTCCCCACCACAAAAAGATAGAAATTTGAAGGAAGAACATTTGGGAAAGATCATGAATCATCTGGAATATGTTGAGTATAAGTTGCCTATTGAGTCCAGAAGAGAACAGCCATTTGGCAGCTGGTGATAGATGACCAGATTTCAAGAGAGAGGAGAGTTAGATAAGTAGATTAAAATGCATCAATTTATTTAAGTCATTAGGAAAGAGGATTTCAATGGTATAATAAACATCCCCTACCTTAAGTGTTTTGCCATTGTAAACTAATTCTTCTAATCCAAATTCAGATGCTAATATAATAATGCTTCCATTTTGTTGGTAAATATTTATGTAGTCTGTTAAAAAAAAAAAAAAAAGAAAAAGAAAAACATTAAGTGTGTGGCTGCTTTGGGAATTAATGTTAGCATTCAATGGACTTTACTTTTACTAATATGACTTTTAAATACATTTTATTTATTGAGGCATAAACATATCTACCAATCCCACCTATACTTTTGATTTTTCCCCTCCTTCCTATTTTGATTATCTTTTAATGTGGAAATTTCTCAATAAAATTTTTTGAAAAGGAATTTGGCATATTTTAGGAAGAAATTATTTAGATATACTGTCATAATTTGACATTATGCTCAAGTGTTGGCATCTTACTATGTATCTATTTTTCACTTTTACATAAGTGGTACTTTAGATCTGGAATTTGCTCCCTCCTTGTATGTTCTTTTTAGAATACTCAACTTGAAAAATTTATGGACAAAGAAGAAGTAGAGAACATTATAAAATGCAAAATGGATAATTTTGATTATTTTAAATTAAAAAGTTTTTGTCCAAACAAAACTAATACACCCAGAATTAGAAAGGAAGCGGAAAGCTGGGAAAATTTTTCATACCTAGTGTTTCTGATAAAGTCCTCATTTCTAAAATATATGGAGAATTGACTCAAACTTATAAGAACAAACCATTCTCCAAATGACAAATGATCAAAGGATATGAACAATTTTCAGATGAAGGAATTAAAGTTATTTCTCGTCATATGAAAAAAAATGCTCTATCACTCTTGATTAGAGTAATTCAAATTAAGATTCCTTTAAGTTACCACTTCACACCTCTTAGATTGGCTAAAATGACAGAAAAAGATAATGATAAATGTTGATGGGGATGTAGGAAAACTGGATCATTAATACATTGTTGGTGGAGTTGGGAAATGTTCTAACCCCTCTAGACAGCAATTTGACACTACACCCTTTAATCTAGCAATATCTCTACTTGGTCTGGGTTCCAAAGAGATCATAAAAAAGGGGAAAGAACAAAATGTGCAAAAATGTTTACAGTAGCACTTTTTGTAGTGGCGAGGAACCAGAAAATGGGTGGATGCCCATCAGCTGGGGAATGGTTGAATAAGTTACAGTATATGATTTTTTTTATTAAAGCTTTTTATTTTCAAAACATATGCATGGATAATTTTTCAACAAAAACCCTTGCAAAACGTTGTGTTCCAATTTTTCCCCTCCTTCCTCCCAGCTCCTCCCCAGATGGAACTGATGCTGAGAGAAATGAGCAGAACCAAGAAATTATTGTACATGGCAAAAACAACATTATATGATGATCAATTCTGATGGATGTGCTCTTTTCAACAATGGGATGATTCAGGCCACTTCCAATGATCTTGTGATGAAGAGAGCCATCTGCATCCAGAAAAAGGACTATGGGGACTGAATGTGGATCACACATAGTGATTTTCACCTTTTTTGTTGTTGTTTGCTTGCATTTCATTTTCTTTCTCATTTTTTTCCCTTTTTGATCTGATTTCTCTTGTACAGCAAGATAATTGTAGAAATATGTATGCATATATTGGATTTAATATATATTTTTACCATGTTTAACATATATTGGATTACTTGCCATCTGGGGAGTGTTAAGTGTCTGAGGTTAGATTTAAACTCGAATCTTTCTGACTTCAGGACTGGAGCTCTATCCACTGTGAAACCCAGCTGCCCCTGCTTTCTTCTCTTAAAGACAGCAGGTAAATGTTTGTGGCAGCCCTTTTTGTGGTGGTTAGAAACTGGAAAATGAATGGATGCCCATCAATTGGAGAATGGTTGGGTAAATTGTGGTATATGAAATGAATGTAAACTGTTTTTCTTCCCGGGTTATTTTAACCTTCTGAATCCAATTCTTGTGCAACAAGACAACTGTATGGTCCTGCACATATTTAGGATATACTATAACATATTTAACATGTATAGGACTGCCGGCCATCTAGGAGAGGGGTGGAAGGAGGGAAGGGGAAAGTCGGAACAGAAGTGAGTGCAAGGGATAATGTAAAAAAATTACCCAGGCATATGTACTGACAAAAAAGAGTTATAAAAAATTATAAAAAAAAAAAAAAAAAAGGAAATTGTCTGTTTATATCCTTTGACTATTTATCATTTGGAGAATGGCTGGGATCCTTATAAATATGAGTCAATACTCTATATATTTTAGAAATTAAGCCTTTGTCAGAACCTTTGAATGTAAAAATATTTTCCCAGCTTATTATTTCCTTTCTAATCTTGTCTGCATTCATTTTGTTTGTCCAAAAACTTTTAAACTTAATATAATCAAAATTATCTATTTCATGTTCAATAATGAACTCCAGTTCTTTGGCTACAAATTCTTTTTTCCTCCACAGATCTGAGAGGTAAACTATCTTCTAATTTGGCATATAAATTTAATGAAATATTATGTTCTATAAGAAATAATAAGCAGTCTAATTTCAGAAAAGCCTGGAAAGACTTACATGAAGTAATGCTAAGTGAAGTGAGCAGAATCAAGAGAACATTGTAGAGAGCAACAATAAAATTATGATCAACTGTGACTTGACTCTTTTCAACAATGAGGTGATTCAAGGCAATTCTAATAGACATATGATGGAAAGAGTCATCCACATCCAGAAAGAACTATGGAGACTGAATATGGATCAAAGCATGGTATTTTCACCTTTTTGTTGTTGTTGCTTGGTTTTTTCCCTGCTTGATCTGATTTTTCTTGTGTAGCATTACAAATATGGAAATATGTTTAAAAGAATTGCATATGTTTAACTTATATTGGCTAGGGGAAGGTAATGAAAGAGAGAGAAAAAATTGGAACACAAAGTTTTGCAAAGGTGAATGTTAAAAACTATCTTTGCATGTATAGGAAAAATATAAAAGCTATTATTAAATTTCTTACAATGATATTTACAAAAAAAGAATCCCTAACTTTTTCTAAAGCCTAACTTTTTCAGGTATCACTTCTTACATGAAAGATTTCCCAAAGTCTTCAGCTAATTTCATATCACTTCATGCATTCATTGCATTTTCTTTTTTGTCCATTTGAATATCTATTATATATCCCTAATAGAATGTGGACCTTTTCCTACAGAGCAAGGATTATTCATCGTTATCTTTGTCTCATGAAAGGCCAGCATAGTGTCTTGTATTAACATCTAATAAATGTCTTTTGAAGTTTAAAGAGGAGACCTTCCCTTGTCCACTTCCCAGATGTAACCTTTTGCTTGTATTTAAAAAAGAGCCTGCTTATTATTTCTTATAGAACATAATATTTCATTAAATTTATATGCCAAATTAGAAGAGAGTTTATCTCTCAGATCTGTGGAGATAAAAAGAATTTGTAGCCAAAGAACTGGAGTTCATTATTGAATACGAAATAGATAATTTTGATTATATTAAGTTAAAAAGTTTTTGAACAAACAAAATGAATGAAGACAAGATTAGAAAGGAAATAATAAATTATTCCTAAGACTGGCCTGCTACTATCTGAGGTGACTAACATAAAAAATTTAGAACAATATTTTTTGATCATCCAAGAAAAATTCTGAGCAGAGCATATGGGAGCTGAAATTAGAGTCTCAATGATACTACCTCTGAAAAAAAAATAGCACCGTTGGACTAACTAAACTAATTACTGTCATTTCCAATTCATACTGAGAACTCTCTCAGAAGGTTATATTTATGATATGACTAATGCTCAGAAATAATCTAGATATGACATTGATCTGGACAAGATGACTCATTCTAACTAAAATGCCAACAAAATACTAGAATACCCATATTCTTTCACATTCAGAAGCAAACTTTTTAAATTAAAAAAGTCAGGGGAAAAATCATTTATAAAGTCTCAAGAATTCTCATACTTCAAGTGAAAGTTTTCGGCTGTTATAGGTCGAATTCACCAAAAGCAGTTATCAGTTCAACAGAAAAAGGAAGAAAACACACACTTCCTAAGTATTTCCTGTGTGCCAGGAATTGTGTTAGGCACTTTACAAAATTCTCATTTGTTCCTCAGAAGAACCATGGGAGGAAAAAGTCATTAATTTCCCTATTTTACTGTTCGAGAAGTTGAGGAAAGCAAAGGTTGTCATAACTAGTAGAGTTGAAGTCTCCCTAACACCACTCACAGTGTGCTATATCCACTGTGTTACCTAGATGCCTATGTTAAATATTAGTGCAAAGCAGTAATGTCTTTAAAGATAAGCCTGTGAAGAACCTTTGGCCCATATTGTTAACTCTGTGATTGAGGATTTTAAATGAACACTAATAAAATGAAACTAATCTAATGCACATTTTTGACAGTTAAAATTTGTGGAAGGGTTTTAAAAATCAAGATGACATTAAGCTAAGAGATTGTTTCACAATGTACCTTCTTTCTCCTCATATACAGCTTCATTTAATAATAGTGGGCTACCATCCACAGTTACATAGAGATTTGATGATGATGATGGATAGATTGCTATTCTCCTTTAAAAGAAAATGAAACAATTTTAAAGATTTCACAAATTGTGATTTCGTATCCTGCAACTTTGCTAAAATTGTTAATTATTTCCATTAGTTTTTTAGTTGATTCTATAAGTATATCAAATCATCTGCTTAGATCTATAATTTTATTTCCTCATTGCTTATTCTAATGCCTTCTATTTCTTTTTCGGCTCTAACATTTGTAGTACAATATCGAATGATATGCAAGTTGTGATTCTGAAAATATTAAATATGTCCAAGTACATGGTAAACAAACCAAAACATCCCACTTTTGTGGACTCCCTTGGAGTCAATGAATCTAAATTGTAGAGTCTGAACTCTTAGGGAAACCAGTCTTTTTTCATAATCTTCCTGGAGTGCCTTCGGAGAGTACAGAACAGAACTGGATGACTTTCATGTCAGAGTCTCAGATCTGAAGGGGTCTTGCAGTTCAGTTCCTTAGTTCAGTTCTCACCTAATAGCACTTCTCCAAGATTATATTTGATAAACCTTGGTGTAAAGACTTGACAAGAGAATGTACAGCATCTCCAGAGGCAGCCCTACTCCCACCTTTGTTTAGCTCTAATTGTCAGAGATGTCAGTCCACCAAGACTAAGTATGCTTCCTGCCAGTTTCTGCCCATTCTTTCTACAGAGTTCTGCCCATTGGGACCAAGGAGAAACAGCTGAATCCTTCTACTTCACATTATAATTCACTCCCTCCCTATTATAGCAGATACCAGAGTAAAATGTAATTGTGTAATGTTTAACAAAATAATTAACACTATAATACAACATAGATAATGGGGCACAATGAATAACTCTGGGCCTGGAGTCAGGGAGAACAGAGCTCAAAAGTGACCTCATAAGCTGTGTGATTCTGGGCAAATCACAGAGCGCGAATTTATTTTTATTTTATATATATAAATAAATATATTATTTATTTTTATTAAGGAATTTTTGCCTTAGTTTCCTCATCTGTAAAATGGGAATAATAACATAAATACTTTAAACTTTTGTGAGGTTTAAATAAGACAATGTATAGAAAGGATTTTATAAACTTTAAAGTGCTCCATGAAAATCAGCTAGTATTATTATGATTTTTATGTTTGTAATAACACACAATAGATTTAATTTACACATTGTTGTGCTCTTCCAACAAGATAATTGTAAAGTGTTTAGCATAGTGCCTGCCACAAAATATGTAGCTTATAAATGTTAGCTATTATCATTATTTTAATGTTACTTTGTGGTTTTCTAAGTCGTATATGGCTAACAGAGATCTCTTTCTATTTGAGTCCAACATTGTACTATACGATAGCACTTTAAGTTCGTAGAATTTGCTATCATGTCCTCCCTGAGTTCCCATTTTTCTGGTTAAACATAGGTTATAGAGCTAGAGCTCAAAGAGATCTTGGAAGTCATATAGTCCAGTACTTCCATTTTATAGATGAGTCTCTAGGAAGTGAAATGACTTGTCAAAAATCACACAGACAAGGTAGATCTGAGATGGGATTTGAATCCTAGTTTTCAGACTCTCTCTCTAGTTTCTTCAACTAATCCTTATATGAATTTTAGGCTCATTACCAACTTCTTTTCTTATAACATAACTTCTTTTTGATACCCTATATCCAAGGTACATTTGAATAGAGGAATTAGTGGCAGATTATTGAGTCATTGTATAGAAAGACTTGCCCAGGTTTCTTGATGTGGATTGTGCTCCCACTAATCCTTTCTGATGGATTTATTCCTTTCTGATTCCCAGCCCCTCCTAGCTGATGTATTATCAATTCAAGAAGCTAGGATCTTTGATTCACAAATCCTGGTCAAAAGCACCCTTTTGAATTCCAGTAGGAGACCCTGGCTTTCATAACTCCCACCCAGATCTGAACCAACTTGGGACTCCACTCACAGGCCCCTTTAGCTAAATCTCTCATTATAAAAGAGCCAATCTGGAGTCCTCTCTTTGCAGAGGTTCCTAACATGGCAGCCTTAGGCCTGGCACCAAGGACTCTCTGCCCACTGGAATACTATTTCTGGTGCCCTTTTATCTCTACCTTGACCTTTTACTAATTAGACTTTAACTTTACTTCCAAACCCCAAAATAAACCTCTTTTATCAATCTAGGTTTTGGGGCCTGTAAATTCCTTTACAGAGGACTCTTGTGCCGTTACTAGACCTCATTTAATTCTGTATCCTTGCGTCTAATCCAAAGGGGTTGCAGGGGAGCTTTATTTGACTCCCTGTACCCCAAACCTGCCACTAGACCTTAATTAAACACTAATTTCATTTAGGACCCCAAATCTATACCTTATCAGTCTGAAGACTAGAAAAAGGCCTGTCACCTGCATGGAGCTTCTTTAAGGCACAGTCATTCCACTAAGACAGAGTGTCAGAGGTATCCATGGTCTAAGAGGCCCAGATTTTTCTTTGATAATGCTGGAACCCAAATTATCTTTAATTCAATGTGAATAGAACAGACTTACCTTTTCCCCAAAAACAGGGAAACCTCTCTTGTGGAATTAGCAAATTCTTTCTTTGTGAGAACCACAAATTTGGGGGCTATGTGGCAGTCTTCAGCTACAACAAGTTCATGATCATGAGGATGGAAACAATTGAACTCTATGCCATCAAACGTTTTCCAGGAAGTTTCAGTGACTTCACACTGGGCTGCATTTTGAGAACAAAGAAATAACAATAAACAATATACAATGAGGTTCAAAGTGAACTTGGAGCAGAAATCACTGTATATCAAATCCTGCCTATGATGATCCTTCTTTATTAAACAACCATGGGCAATAATTCTGTCTCTCTGTTTGCTCATCTGTATAATGAAGTTTACATTGCTTGTAACTTTTGCAAAGTTTAACAAGGACAATAAAGGGTTTTATAAATTTTGAAGCACTCAGTGAAAACCAACCAGTAGTATTATGATTGTTATTATTATGATCTAATAATTATATAACCGATGTGCCATAGTGGATAGAGATCTAGTTCTAGAGCCAAAAGGAATTGAAGTTTTATCTTTGACAAAGACTAGCTGACTGACCACGTGAAATCCCGTAACTCTCTGAAACTTTGGCCAGCTTCTAAAGAAGGCTTTAATTTACCAGTTATTGCCAATCTGTACCCCTGGAAGGAGTTTCTACAACTGTAATTCCTCACAACTCTGAAACTATGGATTAGATAAGGACTAGATAAGGAGGAGAAGGAAGAGGAGGGAGAGAAAAGGTAAAATGTAATGATCACCTGAGCTAGTCTAGAAGCCCTGGGATAAAGGGCTGGATTTAAACCATTACTGGCAGTAAATCTGGGTTAATCACTTAAATTCTCAGTGCTTAAGGAAGTTCTCTGGCCAGCTGCTAATCAATCAACAAGTATTTTATTAAGTGTCTGCTAAATACCAGGTGTGGTGCTAGATGGTAGAGATGCAAAAATGCAAATTAAATATTCATTGCCCTCAAGGAGATTCCTTTCTTTCAGGAGCTAGAAAATACCTAGGCAAGAAAAAGATTTCTCACCTGAAGTTCACTAGAATGATTAAATACTGGGTTTAGATGATTACCACAGCTATATCTGCTGTTAGTACTATCACTTCCATTATCAGCAATTATCTTCACTTTCCTTTCATCAATCAAAATCACCATTATCATCAATATCATCATCATCATCATCATCATCATCATCATCATCATCATCATCATCATCATCAGTAATTACCATCTTTATTACCAATAGCCACCATTATCACTCCCATTTTCACCAGTCACCACTTTTTCCCCAATCATGACAACATTCTCATCAATCACCCGCACCATTATTTTCAATCACCAACCACCATGGCTTCTACTCTCACTGTAGTTAGAGTATGTTCACTCAAAGCAGATCCCCTAATCAGGCCTTCTCTTCTTGCTGCTCTTTATATTTTCCTGGTTCCTGGTACAGAGCCTTGCTGGAAGCTGTACAAAGACTAAAAATGATCACCCAGGGTCAAGTAAATAAAAATAAAAATGATCACACTTTGAGTACCCACGTGGGGCTTCTCTCAAAATGCTATCATATTTCTTTCTTTCTTTTTTTTTAATAGCTTTTTATTTACAAGATATGTGGATGGGTAATTTTACAGTACTGACAATTGTCAGGCCTTTTGTTCCAATTTTTCCCTTCCTTCCCCCCACCCCTTACCCCAGATGGCAGGTTGACCAATATGTTAAATATGTGAAAGTATAAGTTAAATACAATATATGTATACATGTCCAAACAGTTATTTTGCTGTACAAAAAGAATTGGACTTTGAAATAGTGTACAATTAATCTGAGAAGGAAATAAAAAATGCAGGCGGACAAAATTAGAGGAATTGGGAATTCCATGTAGTGGTTCATACTCATTTCCCAGAGTTCTTTCGCTGGGTGTAGCTGGTTCAGTTCATTACTGCTCTATTGGAACTGATTTGGTTCATCTCATTGTTGAAGAGGGTCGGGTTCATTAGAATTGATCATCATATAGTATTGTTGTTGAAGTGTACAATGATCTCCTGGTTCTGCTCATTTCACTCAGCATCAGTTCCTGTAAGTCTCTCCAGGCCTTTCTGAAATCGTCCTGCTGATCATTTCTTACAGAACAATAATATTCCATGATATTGATATATCACAGTTTATTCAGCCAATCTCCAATTGATGGGCATCCACTCAGTTTCTAGTTTCTGAATGCCATCATACTTTTAGTCACCAAGTGAATGGTGGCAAAGTCAGGGGCAGAAATTGAATATCCTATGTATCAATTGGTCCATTTTAATTTTTTTAAAATTAAATTAGAATGCAAATATAAGATTACTTTGTCTATTTTTCCCATGTGTATTACACTTTTTCAATTTGCAATAAATTTGAGATTGTGACTGCTGTTGAGAAACATAATTCTATAAGTGATGTCCTCAGTTGCTCTAGGTAGAGAATCTGGGTCTATTTGGCCTGATTTTGATGGCTTTCCTCATCTCAGATGTTCATTTTGAGGAAGCACTCAGGCAGGCACTCACTTTCCCGCCTCTACTCTTGATTCATCAGATTTCTCTCCTTACTCACCCTAGAAAATCCCTTCATCCCTGTCTCCCTGACCATTGGTTCTTTCAGAACCTCCATTTTGAAGAAATGCTCAGGCTTTTATGCTCAGTTTTTCACTCCTCCACTTCTGACTCTCCAGATTTCTTAATATTTTTTCTTTCCTCCCTCTCCAAGTTTTAGCTCCATGTTATACAATGTCCTTCCCCATTAGAATTTAAGTTCCTGTAAGTCTGGGGCTGAATTTTACCTTGTATTTTTATTCCTAAAATTTAACAGCTCCTGGAACAGAGAATCCATTTAATAAATACTTCTTGACTCGAAATCAGGTGCTACATCATTTTTTTTTTTTACATTTAATAAATACCTTTTGACTTGAAATCAGGTGGTACATTTCTTTTTTTAACAGTTTTCATTTAGGAAGATTTAGGTTTCCCAATAGTCCTTTGACTCTCAATAGCCTACAACTGTTTACTTTCTTTCCCTTGTTGTTATTTGTTAATATCATTAACAAATAAAGGTATTCCTTTGGGAAAACCTTACTTTGCTGTTAAAGAAAGATAAAATTTGTCCTCTGCTCTAAATGAAAGGAAGAAAAATTATTATCTTGATCATTAAAGCAAAAGAACCATTATATCCCGCTTTCCATATCTTTATATTTCAGGCAAAACTGGATATCACGATTAGATCCCCCAAAACCCACTATAGGCAGACACCTAGTAGGCTTCCTTTCTTGTAGGTTTTCCTAAAAACCCACATGGACCATAGCTGGAAATTTTATTCACATGGGCCAAATATGACTAAGGACCTGATAAGTGCTGGGTAATATGGGACAGGGGGTGATCCAACCCTAACTTTTTCAGGATTTGTTGATAAAAGTAGGAGCATCTCAGCCATGCATGAGGGGGAGAAATGATTGCAGGGAGGATTATAATCATGAATCTAAAACTAGAAGGACTCTTAAAGGTCTTCTGGTTTAGCCCTCTTTTAAGGAAACCAAAGTTCTGGGAAGTGAAGAGTTAAGATTACATAGGTGATGAGCATCAAAGATTGGATTCAAACTCAGATCTTCCCATTGTAGAGCCAGCAAATACTTCACTGCATGCTGTTGCTTCCCAAGAATACTCCTATAAATGTTGATGCCCAGAGAGAAAGTCCTCCTTGCCTTGCCCTAATTATGGCTCTCAAACCAACACAGATTTCAATCAGACAACCCATCCATCAGACACTACTCACTCCGTTTGTTGGCAGTGACTTACCTTCATCGTCTTTCTTTATTCGGGAGAGCTATTTCTGAAAAGAAATTCCAAACTGCCTCGGTACTAGTATTAATCCCAGGCAATGATTCTATGGGCAAAGCGAATGGAACTAGAAATGTTGAGTAATAAGTGTTTACCTAAAAAATAATAACAACAACAAATAAAATTTAGAACATTCTCCATACTAGTTCAAAAGTGTTCTTCAAAATGACTAAATATTTCTGTGGCTAAGCCATTGGAACTCACACAATAATTTATGGATTGATGTTTGTCCCTCATTTTCAAAGAGAACCAATACTGGCAATGCTTGGAGTTGTGTGTGTATTGCACGTAAGGAAGGCAGAGCTACTCAGTGTTGTCAACTCACTCTCTCTTCCCTAGTCATCAAAGTCCAGTGGAAGGGCAAAAGTCAGGAGTACTGACCGTCTACTGACAATGGCCTAGGATACAGTGGATGATCGGTGTCTTCTACGATTGGCCAGGCTCGGAGTGCTCCACAATGCCTGAGTCAGCTGCTTCCCCAGCTATCAGAACATCTGTCCATCCCTTGGGGGAGGTCTTCACATGCTGGAAGTAAACCCTTCTCCTAACTTGTCAACAGGTTTGGGGCCCATTGGTTACCCTCAATCTGGTTTAATCCATCTGAGGGGATGGTTTTACTAGTGATGGTTTACTAGATGGTTTACTAGTTTTACAAGAAGCTACAGCTTCTTCCACTGGGGGCTAGGTGGACATCCAAGGTGTCTTGAAAAGAGTTTGCTTGGAGAACCCTCACACCAAAGGAGCTAGTCCTCCTGAACACCCTATGAACCCCAAATTATAGCTAGTTTTCAGAAGCTAAAAGTTCCTTGTAGGAGGGACTGTGACATTCTGTTTTATCCACCCATATTCTTCTACAAAAGACCCATAGGATTTCTGGTCAATTATTTAGCTTTGAAAAATAGAAATTGTCAGTGTGTGAATTAATATTTTCTTGGATTTTTAATTTTATATTTAATATTATCATGGATTTGCATTTAAATTTCTTGGTCATTTAGGTGGCATAGTAGATAGAGTGCAGACTTGGAGCCACAAGACTTGAGTTCAAATCTCACCTCTGACACTTACTGTCTATAAAATCCTAAGCAAGATATGTAACTCTGTCTCAGCCTTGTTTTCTCATATACAAAAATGGGCATATTAATAGCCTCTACTTCACAGGGTTGTTATGAGGATTAAGTGAAGATATATATATATATATATATGTGTGTGTGTATGTATATATATATATATATGTGTGTGTGTGTGTGTGTGTGTATGTATATATATATATATATTGTATAATGCAATACATATATTTAGAAAATAAGTATATCCATTTACTTGTTAGAATACATATGTAGGTTAAAAAACACAAGTCTATGTGCAAATCCATACATAAATATAGTGCTTATTTAACATGAAATCTTAGCTATTATTATTCCTATTATTATCTGTGATTGATAGAAAAATGGAGTTGTTGTTACAAAACAGCCAAAACACCATTTTCCCTGATTAAGTTCAGGAAGATTGGTCCTAGTAGTTCTATTATGTTTACATCCTCAGACCATTTAATAGTCAATAGTCAATACATATTCATTAAGCACCTATTATTCCAGGAGGGCAATGAGGTAGGAAAGTGGATAGAGTGCAAGACCTAGAGACAGAAAGTCTCATCTTCCCAGGTTCAAATTTGGCCTCAGATACAAGATGTGTGACCCTGAGCAAGTCACTTACCTGTGTTTGCCTCAGTTTCCTCATCTGTAAAATAAGCTGGTCAAGAAAACCCTAAGTGGAATTATGAAAAAGTTGGATGTGACTGAAAATGTTCCAGGCACTGTGCCAAGCACTGGAGATTAAGGGAGTAAAAAAGAATTTCTGCCCTCAAGAAATTTATACTCTACTGAGAAAGGCAACTTGCAAACAAATAAGCTACATCCTATATAAGTAGGACATTAGAAAGGGAAGGTGCTGGATTTAAGAGGTGCTGGGAAAGGCTTCCTGTAGAAGGTGAAATTTAACTGAGACTTCAAGGAAGCCAGGGAAGTCAGGAAGTAGACATAAGGAGACCCAAACTATGTGGTTCCAGAGAACTACAAGGGACGCAGTGGCAGGCTGGAACAAAGAATTGACTGACAGCTTTTCCCCAAGAAACTTCAGAATCAAATTGATTTTTTTCTACATATGCAGAAACTGGAATATCATTATGACCAAAGGCAAACAATGCTGTTCACAAGCCCATCAAAAATGATTACACTAGTAGCCCTGGAGTTAGGAGGATCAAGTTCAAATTCAGCCTCAGATACTCGACACTTATTAGCTGTGTGATCCTGGGTAAGTCCCTTAACCCTGATTGTATCATCATCATCATCACAATGCCATACTCTACCTCTGGAATTTTAATAACTGCATGGATTGTCCGAGAAGACGTTGCCATTGCCTGAAATATGGCTTGGTGAGATGTTTTTTCCCCCTGTGTTTCAGAAAAACCAGATTCCCCAGTTATCTCCAACAAAGACTTTAAAATCCTATCAGGGAAGAAAAGGTTTCATGTTATTGAGGATTATATAGATTATTCCCCCAAAAGAAAAAAAATCCCAAGAAAACAAAGTGTGATAAAATCATGTGGGCACTTACTTTTCAAATATTGTCTGAAGCAATCGTGGAAGGTTTTCCCAGTCTATCTTTATCTGGATGGCTGGTTTTTTGGATATCTGGCCCACTGTGGCCTGAGCTTCTATTTTGTAATTCTTACAATCCATGCCCCATCTTAAACTGCCCTAGGAGAGGAGGAAATAGCACTCTTAGTTGTGTTGGTAGGAATCTTCATTCTCTGTGGTGCAGTAGGAATCCAACTTCTCTGCCCTGAGACACTTACTAGATATATGACCCTGGGCAAGTCAGCTAATCCAATCTGCCTCAGTTTCTTCATCTGTAAAATGAATACAATAATAGTACCCACCTCCCAGAGTTATTGAGCAGATCAAAGGAGATAGGAACTGTCCTTCATTTTCTAAAAGGGCTGATGATATCGTGAGTTGATGTCTTGACTTGATCAGGTATGGGATTTAAATGAGGCAGAGTTGCCCAAAGTCATCAACTTGACTGTTTCTTCCAGAATCAGTATCTGGCCCCTCTCTTCAGAAGCCTTATTCTCCCAGACCTGAACCCTGTTTTTATCAACTCATCTTGGGCGCCTTTAATTGAAAAGGGCAAACATTCCAGCTTCTCTGAGCCAAGAGTGATCTCTTATATCCAAAGGGTTTTTTCTTTCTTTCTATTATATTATTTTAAAAAAATAGTCGATCGACTAGTGAATCTCTCCCTTCCTTCTATTTACAACTACTTGTTCCAAGGAATCATAAAATTTTAGGTCACTAACAGGAAAAATGCTGGCACACTTTGAACTGTTCCAAATATGAAATAACCGTGTTGAGAGGCAATGGCTTCCCCATTATTGGAGATTTTTCAGCAGAAGTTGAATTAAATGATTTTTTAGGGATAATAGAGCTATGTCAGGCAGAGGATAGCTAAGAAGGCCATTGAGTAAGGTACCTTCTGAACCCAAGCTCCTAATGATCTCATGTATGTCAGATGTAGAAGGATATTTCATCATGACAAGCAGCAGGACTGGTGGCTAAAGAGACGCTCTTGTAATTAGAGGACCCAAATACAATTTCTACCTCTGGCTAATTACAAAATTGGTCACAATTTAATTTCCTTGAACTTCGACATCTTTATAAATAATGTATATGAGATATCATTCAAGTCTTCGTGTGCTATGTAAGTGCCTAATATGACTATTTTGGAGAAATCAAGTGAAATGAAGAGAACCATGAAAATTCTTTATACCAATGTTGTTTCTTTTTCTTTTCTTTTCTTTTTTTTTGCTGAAGCAATTGGGGTTAAGTGATTTGCCCAGGGTCACACAGCCAGGAAGTGTGAAGTGTCTGAGACCAGATTTGAGCTCAGGTCCTCCTGACTTTAGGGCTGGTGCTCTATCCACTACACCACTTAGCTGCCCCCAATGTTGTTTTCTTAATAGAAATGATTATCCATGTATTTGTTAGCGCTTATTAGGTTTCACAGAATCACAGAATTTGAGAGATGGAAGGGCCTTAAGTGGCCGTCTAGTCCAAACATACCCAGGAAAGGAATCTCCCTTACAACAGTGCCCAATGAGACATCCTGCAGCCTTTACTTGAAGATCTCCAAAGAGGAGGAGCGCAGCACCCATTGAGATTTCCTACTCAGGACCTTAGGAACCACCAGGAGGTCTCAAAGTCACCACTTCCCCTTCTTCTTCTGACTCTGAGACTTCATTGTCAGCATCCTTGAGCCCTTGGCAAATACCAAATTGCTACCATCATCTTACCTTGGTTTTTTGGGGTAACACAGTTGTGTCAGCACAGACTTTCCACTTTTCTCTGGTCAGTGGAACCACCACTAGCTGCAGGTTGGTTCTGTCAGAACTAACGTAGCCTGTGACTTGAAAACCCTGCTTCTTATTGTCGATCCGAATTGCCTGGACTATTATTGTCAGTGTTGGGGGCATTGTGTCTCCAAGGAACGTGGACTGGGAGAAAAGATAAAAATAACGAATCATCAATCATGGACACATTTTATCTTATCACCTTCATTACCAGGTACTAGAGATTGCATTCCATATATAGAAAGATCAAAACATGGGATACATGTTGCGGTGTAGTGGACAGAGTGTAAGCCTTGAAATCAGAGAGACCTGAGTTCAAATCACACCTTACTAACTGTGTGGTATTGGACAAGTCATTTAGCATCACTGGGCCTCAGTTTCTTCATCATAAAATGGAATACCAATCTCACAGGGTTATTGTGCTAATCAAATGAGATAATTTATATGAAATGTTTTACAATCCTGAGGGCATTTGTGTTAATCCCTCCCTCCACTAGCACCTCCCTCCTTTGCTTTGCATGATTTGTATATAGCATGTATATTTGTGTAGAAGCAATCTCCTCTGATAGGGGAGAAGCTCCTTGAGGATGGACAGCTCCTTTGGTGCTGATCCAGTGGATTCATTCCTCAGTTGATTGTTTTGTATTGTGGCTTTATCTTTCTTCTGACTTAAAAGCAGCAGTGAAAAGTAGAGAGAGTATAAAGGATGAAATCAAGTGCCTTGGGATCAAATACTGGCCTTACTAGTTAATCTCCATATGAGTATGACAGACCACTCAGCAACTCCACCCTAACCTATTTAAACAAATTATCAACACCCCCCCCACTCGCCCCCAAAAGGAGATGTGAAAAAGAGCAAGAGCAGGGCATCTCATGTGACTGGTGAAAGAGTTGGGAGAGGGAAGAAAGTGTTTCTTCGTGTGGGATGACATGGGGAAGATCTCAGTTGAAGAAAGGATAGAGGACACAAAAAAATAAAATGAATAGCTTTGATGACAAAATATGAAAAAATTTTGGCAAGAATATGAAGATAGAGTTATAAGAGGAATAGTAAAATGGTAAACTAATTGCATTAAATCTCATTGATAAAAGTTTAATATATAAAACATTCAGAGAACTGATTCAAATATATATTATATGTATTGCCAATAGTACCTCCAACTGATAGTTAAATAATACAAATAAAATTGTCAAAAGAATTGCAATTTAATAATTATATGGAAATAGTCTCCAGATTATTAATAATAAGAGAATGAGATGATGTAAATTGCTTTGAAAATTTTAATGTATGGGGCAACTAGGTAGTGCAGGGGTTAGAGCATCAGCCCTGAAGTAAGGAGGATTGGAGTTCAAATCTGACCTCTTAATGCTTCTTAGCTTCCTAGGCAAGTCACTTGACCCCAATCACCTCATGGGGAAAAAAAGAAGGGAATGAAAGAAGGAAGGTAGGAAGGAAGGAAGGAAGGAAGGAAGGAAGGAAGGAAGGAAGGAAGGAAGGAAGGAAGGAAGGAAGGAAGGAAGGAAGGAAGGAAGGAAGGAAGGAAAAAGGGAAGGAAAGAAGGAAATTTTAATGTACTACATAAATGCTGGTTATTAATTTGAACACAGATAAAACTAAAAATCCAAATGTTCCTATTCACAAGGAACATTGTGCTAATTGGGCACTGGAATACTACTACCAAATGCTCCATGGAAGTCCACTGCTATTTGCAAGAAAACATCCACACTAGAAAAATAAAGTGGGTTTAAAAATGCATTTTCTTCAGATTATTGGATCCAATTGAACAGGAATCTCATTGATTTAATCCATTAATATGTCTCTGAAAACCAACATGGGATGCCAGAGAGAGAGAGACACTTAGAGGGATCCAGAGAGCGTAGAGAAGATAGAGGGCAGGAGAGGATTATGGTTATGGAAGGATAATTATGAGTTTATTATAGAGAAGAGGAAGGAAAGATACAGTCAGTTATGACTGGTGTTACCAACACATGTCCTTAACTGAATGGAGGGATCCTTATGCAAGCAATCTGTGGAACAGTTTGTTGGGGAGGTGGTTGGAGAAGCTGCCCTGCCCATATTAGTGCCACATCTCTGAAAAGAGGGATCAATAGCCAAAGGATCCTGGGACTAGTGCTGGGGAACCTTGAGGAAAAATCCCACACCTTAGGAAGTTAGGATGTGGATCAGGGCCCACATGACTCTGAGGTCATTCTGATTCTGGTCATTGAGAGAACTTGTAATATTCTCTCTAAAATGTAATATTCTCTGTTTCAGTTTCCTTGGGGTCTCTGGGAATAGCCTTTGTTTCAGTTCAGTAATCACCACAGGAGCAGCCAGGGGTTAAAGTCCAATCCTTTATTGTCTCTTTCCAAGTTGTGTTTCCTTCCTTGGGCCTGGTTAGCTTTCTTAGAGGCCTTTCTCTCTCCTGGTTCCGAGAGCTTGAGCTTCTGCTGCCAGTCCTTTGTGTTCTCTGCCTGTGCCAGCTTCTTGAGATCCTCTTGAATGTGTCTTGGTTTCTGTGGGGGAGGCAGGAGGACCACCAGCACAGTTTTTGTCTTCCAGTTCTGATTCTGGCTGAGTTTGTCCAGGCTTATATAGTCTCTTATCAAAGGTGTGAATATTGTACAACTATAATAAGTACTAAATACATGTACTGAACTAGAGAACTGTTAGGCACCCTGCTAAACAACCATTGTCTTTATCAATTCCACTGACTTAGCACCTTGTTTCAAGTTCTGGCCCAAAACAAGAACTGGCAGATGCTACGGCACTGATCCTAGAGTCAGGAGGACCTGAGTTGAAATCCAGCTCTGTTTACTAACTGTGAGACCTTGGGTAAGTCACTTTATCCTGATTACCTCATTTAAAAAGAAAAAAATTAATGGATGAGACTGCTAAGCCTCTGCCACTTATATTTGAAAGAACAGGAAAAAAAAAACAAGAAAGATGACAGCATTTAGAGAAGAGAACCATTTTGGGGATCAAATGCGGGAGGTGTGTGTAGAAGGTGCTATTTGAATTTCAGTTCAATATTATTATCATTAACCAGATGTCAGGAGGAAAATGTTTCTTAAAGAAAAACAAAAATGATTTTGGCTTTTTGAATTACTTTGGGGTGTATGTAGATACTCACTTCACTTAGTGCTGGCCTTGACAATCTACTTTAAAGAAACAAGCTTCCTGCCAGAAAATTCAGTTTGGGGAAGAAGGGAAACATCAAAGAGTTGAAGATAAAAGGAATACTCTGTCCTACTGACTTGATGGTTGTTTCTGAGAGGGATTGCCATTGAAATTCAGGCAGGCCTGAGTATATTCTAAAGATACGGGAATGAATGGTTCATGAATATCTTAGGAGTTATTTGAGAAAGTTTGGTAGGATTCAGTAACCAGTTAAATATAGGGATCTTAATTAACACATCCTCACTCAAAGAGATGCTCAATTCAGGATTTTCTTCTGCTTTTAACTATTTTAGACTAGCAATAGTTTAGCTGCCTCATCAGTGTATAGACATATGTATATATGTGTATATATATATATATATATAGGTGGTGTATATTTGTATGTGAGCATACATAAAATATGTAATATAAAGCATTACTCATACATGCCTATGTATATACAATATGTATATATGTTCGTATTTAATAAAGCATGGGATAGGTGCAGTGATATGTGCTTATATACTCACATATATATGAATGTAGCATATATGCATATATGTAGTATATACATATGTATATATGTGCATATATGCTTGTACATAAATGATGAGATAAGCGCAGTGATATGTACTTATAACACATGTATATACATATCGTACACATATCTGCATGTGCATCCCATAAAGGATGGGATGTGTGCAGTGAGGTGTATATAAGTACACCTCCTATGTGTGTATACACACATATATATGTACAGGTATGCTTATATATAAAGGATGGGATAGGTGCAGTGATATGTACTATATACACACACACATATATGCATGTAGCATATACACACACATATATATATACATACAGATATGCTCGTATATAAAAGATGGGATAGGCGCAGTGATATGTACTTATATATACACACACATGTGTATGCATGCACATACACAGGTGTGATATGAACAACTAAGTGGCCCATTGGATAGAGTGCTGGGTCTGGAGTCAGAATGTTCCATTCTGGCCTCAGGTATGGATTAGCTGTGTGACTCTGGGCAAATGACTTAAAGCTGTTCCCCTCAGTTTTCTCATCTATAAAATGAGTTGAAGAAGGAAATGGCAAATCACTTCAGTACCTTTACCAAGAAAACCCTAAATGGGTTCACACAGAGTAGGACACAACTGAAAAATGGCTGAACAAAAATTTATTGAAGGTCCACAATAGAGCCATGTATAAACATTTTTAATTGTCTTAATTCTACATCCTACAGGCTATATGAGAAGCTTAGAGAATCTCATGATATGTCTATAGCGTTCAAGGGGAATGAGGAAAAAGGGCAAAGGTGTAGAGGGCCAGAACTCTCAAGAAGTATACTTGAAACAAGGTGTTAACTCAGTGGAATTGATGATATAATGGTTCTCTAGTTCCCATACATACATAGTACTTAGTATGGTGATGTCATGGTTCTCTAGTTCCCATAGATACTTAGTACTCAGCATGGTGATGTCATGGTTCTCTAGTTCCCATAGATACTTAGTACTCAGCATGGTGATGTCATGGCTCTCTAGTTCCCATACATACATAGTACTTAGTATGGTGATGTCATGGTTCTCTAGTTCCCATAGATACTTAGTACTCAGCATGGTGATGTCATGGTTCTCTAGTTCCCATAGATACTTAGTACTCAGCATGGTGATGTCATGGCTCTCTAGTTCCCATAGATACTTAGTACTCAGCATGGTGATGTCATAGTTCTCTAGTTCCCATAGATACTTAGTACTCAGCATGGTGATGTCATGGCTCTCTAGTTCCCATAGATACTTAGTACTCAGCATGGTAATGTCATGGCTCTCTAGTTCCCATAGATACTTAGTACTCAGCATGGTGATGTCATGGTTCTCTAGTTCCCATAGATACTTAGTACTCAGCATGGTGATGTCATGGCTCTCTAGTTCCCATAGATACTTAGTACTCAGCATGGTGATGTCATGGTTCTCTAGTTCCCATAGATACTTAGTACTCAGCATGGTGATGTCATGGCTCTCTAGTTCCCATAGATACTTAGTACTCAGCATGGTAATGTCATGGCTCTCTAGTTCCCATAGATACTTAGTACTCAGCATGGTGATGTCATGGCTCTCTAGTTCCCATAGATACTTAGTACTCAGCATGGTGATGTCATGGCTCTCTAGTTCCCATAGATACTTAGTACTCAGCATGGTGATGTCATGGCTCTCTAGTTCCCATAGATACTTAGTACTCAGCATGGTGATGTCATGTCTCTCTAGTTCCCATAGATACTTAGTACTCAGCATGGTGATGTCATGGCTCTCTAGTTCCCATAGATACTTAGTACTCAGCATGGTGATGTCATGGCTCTCTAGTTCCCATAGATACTTAGTACTCAGCATGGTGATGTCATGGCTCTCTAGTTCCCATAGATACTTAGTACTCAGCATGGTGATGTCATGGCTCTCTAGTTCCCATAGATACTTAGTACTCAGCATGGTGATGTCATGGCTCTCTAGTTCCCATAGATACTTAGTACTCAGCATGGTGATGCCATAGTTCTCTATTTCCCATAGATACTTAGTACTCAGCATGGTGATGTCATGGCTCTCTAGTTCCCATAGATACTTAGTACTCAGCATGGTGATGTCATGGCTCTCTAGTTCCCATAGATACTTAGTACTCAGCATGGTGATGTCATGGCTCTCTAGTTCCCATAGATACTTAGTACTCAGCATGGTGATGTCATGGCTCTCTAGTTCCCATAGATACTTAGTACTCAGCATGGTGATGTCATGGCTCTCTAGTTCCCATAGATACTTAGTACTCAGCATGGTGATGCCATAGTTCTCTATTTCCCATAGATACTTAGTACTCAGCATGGTGATGTCATGGCTCTCTAGTTCCCATAGATACTTAGTACTCAGCATGGTGATGTCATAGTTCTCTAGTTCCCATAGATACTTAGTACTCAGCATGGTGATGTCATGGCTCTTTAGTTCCCATAGATACTTAGTACTTAGCATGGTGATGTCATGGTTCTCTAGTTCACACATACTCAGTATGCTGTAATGATATAATTGTAATAGGGGATTTAAACTGGGGACAAAGTCAGACTCAGACTGGTTGAAAATGTCAGACTGCTGGAGGAGACTGGGTCTGTGTAAGAGACAGTAAAGACTTTGGACTCTATTCTTGTCCATTCTTGTGCTATCTGTCCTGCTGAGACCAAGGCCCTTTCAGAGGACCTCCAGAAGCTAGCCTGAACATTACACAAGGGAACTTATTTCCTCTCCTTAGAAATTTTGAGAAGCCCCAGCATTTCATTATGCTCCTTAAGTTATCCACAGATCCAAAAAGTATGTACATACCTTGTCTGTTTCCTCCATTTCTTTAAATGTGTCTCTTTCCTCTGCTGATGAGTTCCCTGCTTCAAAATGAACTGACTGCACCATCTTTGCTAGAGCTTCGGGACCCGTCTGGATGGCCACTTGTACTTTCTGAATCGCTGGTTCTGTTGGCACAAAACTTTCTGAAAGTTTATTCTTGTTGGGTTTCATTTGTTAATTTTAAGATTTGATGAGTACATATAACATATTTAACATATATGGGACTGCCTGCCATCTAGGGGAGGGAATGGAGGGAAGGAGGGGAAAATTCGGAACAGAAGGGATAATGTTGTAAAAAAAAAAATTACCCATGCATATGCTCTGCCAAAAAAAAGTTATAATTATAAAATTAATTTTAAAACAAGATTTGATGAGTAAAATGGGCAAAGAGACATGGATCCTTGGCTAGAAGACCTAACTCTCAGAATCGCAGAATCTCAGACTTGGAAGAGACCTTAGAAACTGTCTATTTAACCTGTGCCTGAATAAGAATGAAAGGAATTATATGACTCAACAATTAGTGACTCATTGGTTTGAATTTGGGACTCGGGAAAATTTGAGTTCAAATCCAGCCTCAGACCCTTACTAGCTGGATGTTTTAAACAAGTCATTTAGCCTCACTATTCCTCAATTTCTTCATCTGTAAAGTGGGGGATATAATAATAATAGTACTACCCTTGAGGATCAAGTGAGATAATATATGTAAAACACTTTTCAAACTTTAAAGGGGCTTTATAAATACTATTACCATCATCATCTTCATCATCATCTCTTATGACAGTCAATTCTACTTTTGTATGATTCTGAATTTTAAGAAATTTTTTCTTAACTTCAGCCAAAATCTGCCTCTTTTCAATTTCCACTTATTGTTGTGGGCTCTGCTTTTAAGCCACCTTATCTTTCATATGGCAGTCCTTTAGCTACTTGAAGATAACAATAATAACTGCCCTCCATCTCCTCTTCTCTCAGCCCCAGTTCTTTGCCCTTTGACCTCCATTGAGATACAGTATTAGTGAAAAAGGAGCTTCTTCCTTCTTGTACATAAAAGCTATTGGGGTGAGCTTATACCATATTTACCTGGTTGAACAGTCACTATAATAAAATACTCCCCAACGACATAATAGAGAAGAACTGGTTTGATGTATGCAGCTGAAAAGCTTGTGTACAAAAAGCAAAGTCGGAATCCCAAGGTGCTCATATTATAACACACTGATTTTAAATCAGAGGCAACATCTCTGTCGGAGTTTTCTTCAGAACTATCTAAAGCTGGTGTTACCTGCTGAAGAAGAAATTTTATTTCAGAGCTAGTAAGTAAGGATTTAGTATCCTAAACAGGGATCCAATTTTTCCCTGATTCAAAAATTACAAGTCTTGGACAGAGGCAGGAGCATCATAACAGGGAAGCATGTACTGGAGGAGCAGGGCCCTACAGAAGAGGAATAGTTATGGGATTCTAAAAAAGCCCTTGGTGGTAAGATTTCTGAACTGAAGCCAGTATTTCCAACAAGTGCAACGTTCCCAACTAGCTCAATCTCGTTATAACCATGTATCTACATATGATTAAATAAAATATTTTAGAGTTGGAGGAGACTCTAGAGCTCTTATAGGCTAACTACTACTCAAAGTGAAACCCTCTCTATGATATCCCTGACAAGTGGTCGGCCAAGTTAAACGCCTCCAATAAAAAGGAACTGTTTTTTGAGGCAGATAGATGATGCAATAGATGAAGTGCCAGGTCTGGAGTCAGGAATTCCTGAGTTCAAATCTTGCCTCAGATACTTATTAGCTGTGACGCTGAGAAAGTCACTTAACTATGTTTGCCTCAGTCTCCTCATCTGTGAAATGAGCTAGAGAAGGAAATGGCAAGCCCCAAATAGGGTCACAAAGAGTCATTCTTTTGACTGAACATACAGTCTTTTGAGGGAGCCATTCTATTATTGGGCAGCTGGAATTATTGGGATATTATTCTTTACATTCATAAATGTCCCTGCAGTTGGTACCTCTTGCTCCAAATTCTGTTATTTAGACCAATCAAAATGTTTTCTGTCACCCACAGGATGCAGACCTGATAAGTGCTGGTAAATGTTTAAAACAAAATCATTGAACAGGCATTGCCTCAGATACACTGAGGCCTGGGAATGGTCTCAAGCCATCACCAGACATTCTGACTTTTGTTTTCCTACTGGATTTTGATGACTCTGGAGGAAAGAGTTGCCATCTTCCATGTCTGACCATGTCTAAGAACTGCACCACGCCTGTTTCAGCCACTCTCATGACCTTTGGATCAAATTATTTTCATCCTCTCATTCTACAGGGAGGGTGGGGGAAAGTCTTCACATGATTGAAGTAGACATCCCCCTGACTCACCTCTGGATGACCACTTACCAGGAGGCTATGGAGGGATTCCTTGTTCAGGTACAAGATGGATTCATTGCTAATGAGTTCCCTTTCATCTACAAGAACCCATAGTGTCACTGATGGAGGGCCAGACCTGGATTGCAATCCCATCTCTTGACACATACTAAGTCTAGACAAGTAATTTAATCTTTCAGTAGCATCTTCCCTCTTCCCTCAGGCTACTCCAGAAGACTCTCTGCTTGGGTTCCAATTATGCCTCAGATGATTATTAACTATGACCCTGGGCAAGTCATTTAACCTCATCACAGTCTCAGTTTCCTAATCTGTAAGATAAGGATAATAATAGTTCCTAAAACCCAATAGACTTTCCTCATGTAATCTCATCTTGTATTCACTTTCTACCCCCAGTCTTAGAATTCTCTCTTTTCTCCTCCATCTCTTGGGACCCCAAGTTCCTCCAAACTCAGTTCAATTGCTTATCCTCTTTGAGAAGTCTCTTTGAGACCTTTCCCATTTTTCCCAGTTGTTAGTGTTCTCCCTCCCACCCCTGTCCCAAATTATTTTGAACATTGTTAGTGTTGTCACTCATTTCAGTCATGTCCAACTCTGTGACTTTAGGATTTTCTTGGCAAAGATAGTGGAGGGGTCATTTCCTTCCCTAGCTCATTTTAAATGAGGTAACTGAGGTCACAGGGGACAGGTCATCCAGATGTAGCTCATTCCACTTTGGGATAGCTTTTATGATTGGAAACCGTTTCTTTAGATCAAGGCTCTCTGCCTCTTTTTGCAGTATCTATTTGCTTCTGGATGTTCCCTCTGGGCTCTGGGGACTCCTGGACATTACACCGTCTTAATTAAAAAACAAACAAACAAAAATACCAGGACGTCTGCCAAGTGTATGTTACCCTTCTTATCCCTTGGACTTCTGATCCTGATGTGGAATTGAATGGATCTTGGTACGAGTCACGAAAGTAAAATCTGACCACCGGAGTCATTTTAGCATCTGATGGAGCTCTGATATTTCTAGTGACTGCATATGTCTGATACCTACAGGGAGAATGGCCTAGATCATTACAATTCTCTAGACAACATCAATTCATTCAACTATTCAACATGCAAAGGGTGCCTACTATGTGCAAGGCACACAGTATGTTAAATCACACTTTTATGGGTATTTTTCCAGTGTTGTCCCCTCCCCCCCCAAGTCGCAACTACTAAATATGTCAAATGGTACTAAAAATTAAGACCCCAATACTAAAAGACACTAAAAAACAAACAAAACCCCTCAGGATACAAAAATATCACCAGTCAAATCATACTTTCCTGTGTGTTTGAAGAATATTCTACTATTCCTGTACTGCTGAGTTTTTATAAGGGTTATAATAGAAAGGGCAATGAGAAGGAGAACAGGGAGTATTCTGGGAGAAACTATTGGGGTCCCCATTTTGTGTTTTTTCGGCAAATATCCTGGAGAGATTTGCCATTTCCCTTCTCCAGCTCGTTTTTACTGATAAGATGGAGAAACTGAGGCAAACAATCACTTGCCCAGGGTCACATAGATAAAAGCTGTCTGACACCAGATTTAAACTCATGAAGAGGAATCTTATGATTTCTAAGTGTATACTTTATCCACTGTATCATCTCTCTGCCCTGTTCCTGAGTGGATGGATCTTATCTATAAACCTCTTCCTGGTACCGGAAACTTTACAGACAGTACAATTTCCAGTTTCTCAACACTCCACAGAAAGTGTGAAGTTTCCAATTTCTATGAGTTCTGAGTCACACTTAAGGGCTCACAAATACCTATTGTATTTAAGAGTTTGTCGAATACCATGGCTTTAATTTTCTTTTAAAGCTTTCCATTAAAAAAAGAAAGCAGAAGGGCTAACACTCCATGCAGAGTACAGAGCAGAATGTTCCAGAGAAATCCTAACAAGATGAAGAAACAAAACAAAACAAACAAAAACAATCATCCTGCATTTTAGATGGTTCATCTAGAAAGAAAAGATTCCATATAACTTTTATTTTGTAAAATGTTTAACTTAAATGAGGCCAGAATGATAGTTATCTAGTCCCCCAGCAGAAAGCGCTTGTATTTGTGGGTAGGTTTTTTGTTCTTCTGATAACTTTATATACCTGTGGTCTACTTCTCCAAGACTTGTGGTCTAGCTAATGTGAGCCAACAATCGAGTCCTCCCTGTTGAGCTCTGAAAGCAGGCAAAATGTCGTCTCACAGGGTACACATATCAGCGTTTATAGACTTCTAGAGCACAAGATAAATAGAAGCCATAGCCACCTCTGGTATTTTAACAAGAAAAACTGTACAAAAATTGCTTCGGCATGAAGTAAATTTCACTTTTTATGCTCCTCACACTGGAAGGGAAATCACTTTCTATCTAACAGAGACAATTTTTCCCCCTAGGAAATGAAATCTAAGTATCCACAATGTTGAATAATAACGTTGACATTTAGCACATTCAATACTAATGTGGTATATATGTCTGCGTGTTTTAAAAGCAAAGTATATTTCACGGCATCTGCCCACATTTGTACTTTAATTCTAATAGCTTCATTTTCCCAAGGTTTCTTTACATAAATCTATTCTCTGCAAATAGAGAACTTTTTAAATGGACTCCTGCTGCCAAAAAAATTGAACTGCAAAGACTAAAGCAATGTGTGGAGGGTTTGAAAATGTGCAAGAAGTTTGGTCCTGTTTAATTTTGATGCCTGATTACATTGCAACGTGTTTTCTCTTTTCCATCTGGCATTATATGGGCAGTGAGGAATTTGTGCTGAAAGAGACCTAAGGGAGCAGTAAGTGTGTTACCTTACGGGGATGTTGGTCTAATGTATTCAGTCTGGCATATTTTTGCCTGATTAAAATCTGCTAAATTTGTTTTCCTGTTTCCCTTGTAAGTAACCAGGCAGTGGGTACAGCTGGGTCTGCATCAGAAAGACCTCAATTCATATCTAACCTCAGACTCTCCCCAGCTTGCGTGATCAAGGGCAAGTTACTTAACACTCTGTTCACCTCAACTTCCTCAACTATAAAATGGACATAATAACAACACTTACCTCACGGGATTGTTGTAGGGATCAAATATGACAATAATTATAAAGCACTTATAACAACATGCAATAGCATGGAGATGAGAGATGGAGTGTTAAAGGAGCAGCAAGGTAGTGAGGTTAGGTTGTACAGTGTGCTGAAAGGTGCAAATTGTAAAAAGACCAGAATAGTAGGAAGCAACAAGATTGTGGAGGGCTTGGAACTTTTCATATTTGATATTCAATGTGTTAAGGAGTTATAGAATTTCATTTGGGGACAGGGCAGGCAATTGGAGTTAAGTGGCTTACCTAGTGTCCTACAGCTAAGAAATGTTAAGTATCTGAGGCCGGATAAGAATTCAGGTTCTCCTGAATCCAAGACTGGTACTCTATGTACAGCACCATCTAACTGCCCCAAGGAGTTACTTTATTGAGTATTGTGGTAAAATGGTCACTAAAATGGAGAAGCCTGAGTTAGAAAGAGGAGGAGGTGATTGTACTGATTAGGTAGGGGGGGGATGGTTGTGTAAGTGGAGATGCCTTCATGAAGATAAGAATGACACAATTTAACATGAAACTGGACCATCTAGGATGAATAAGAGTCAAAGAGGTGAAGGGAATGTTGGGATGGTAAGCTTGAGTGACTGGGGCAGTGGTGAGATCCTTACGAGGAATATGAAAATTCATAAGAAAAAAGAGTTTTGAGGAAAGACAATTGTTATGGGCCAGAACTCTGACCTTGAAACAGGATTCTTACAAGGTACTAAGTCAGTGGAATGGATAGAGACAATAGTTATCTAATTTAGGATGGTTCAGGATGATTGATCTGACCCTACAAGGAGATGTCATGGGCCAGAACTTGAAACAAGGTCCTGAGTGGAATTGAGGAGGCAATGGTTAAATCTGTTTTAGCATTGATTTAATCCTACAACAAATAATGGTTTCCTAGTGATATAATGATTGGTGTATACTCAGTGTGAAGCATAGAAGCAAGAAGCTCTCAGGGACAGAAGGACAGGGGCACTAGAAGCTCTCAGAGGCTGAGAGATTCATTCCATTGTCCACCTTTATGTGACTGGAGGCTGAAATACAAACTTTTGAAGTCGGGGAGATTCAGAAGCCAGAGAAGGAGGCGGGAGCTCAAACTCTCAGAACCAAGGAGAGAGAAAGGCCTCCAGAAAACTAGCCGAGCCCCAAGTGAAGGAGACAAGACTTTGAAGGAAACAATAAAGGATTTGGACTTTAACCTCTGGCTATTTGTGTGGTGATTACTGAACTGAAATGAAGGCTGCCTCCAGAGACCCCAAGAAAACCTCAACAGAGAACATTACCTTTTTAAAGAGAATATTACAGACAGCGAAATCTGTTTTGAGTTTGAATTGCCTTGGAGACATCCAATTTGAGATGTTTAACTGTCTAAATGTGATGTGGGATCATAGGTCAGGAAGAATATTAGGGCTGAATACACAGAAGAAGAAATCATCTTTTTCATGAAGATACTTGAGCCTGTGAGAATTGCTCAGATCACTTAAGTGAGATAATATGGGGGGAAAGGGACAAGGGCTCAGAACAGACATCCCCACTAAATACTTTTGATTTTTTGATTGCCTGAGATGTCTATTATAAAGGAGAGGAATTTAAACTGTGACATCATTGAGACAGAGTCTTTCATATTCAGCTCCTTCTACCAGAGCATTCCCACCCCATTCCAAGAAAAGTTCATCATTGGGGAATTCATCGTCATAGAGACTGCATCCCCTTTGGTACTTTCACCTCATCAGTTCCCTCTGATGCCTCTGCCCCTCTGATTGTAAGAGAAAAAATCTCCTCTCAAAGCCTCCACTTAAGGAGGGCTCAGAAATCAATTCTTCATTTCCTCTCAATTGTACTCCTTGGATTCAACTTCACAGTCCTCAAGCCCTTTCCCTCACCTTCCCTTTCTAGCTCCTCTTTTTAGCTTCTTCTTGTGTGAGATTTCACTGTCCTTGATAGCAGGGACTGGCTTTTTTTGGCTTATATTTGTAGCCCTGACACATCATCCAGAGCCTGGCATGTAATAGGTATTTAATAAATGCTTATTGTATTGCATAGCTCATATATTACAGATAGTTTTATATATATAATTATATAGAGAAAAATATACAGATATACACACATGTGCATGTATGTGCAGGTATACTGGTATATAAATATAAACCTACCTTATGTTGGCAGTTTCAGTGTTACGAATAAATGATGAAAATTCAAGTTTGAAAGATTGGGCCTTAAAATTAAGTGAAGAAGTCACATCCAACGGAATATCTGCCTGAATTCTCGCATAAACTTCGATTATAGCTTGTAAAAGATTTGTGTTGACTCCCATAATAACAATAATATATTTTTCAGTTCTAAGAAAGAGAATAGGATATTTAGGTCACAATATTGATTATGCCATACCAAAGACTTCCAACTTTGTGACCAGTGAAAGGTGGGCACATGCTATTTACCTCAGGCTTGTTTGTAGTTGTGTTTCAATGTTCATATTTAATAAGTCCTCGAATCTAAAATTTTCAGATGGTGCTGGCGAGATCTGAGATTGAACTGTTATAAAGAAAGAGAAAGCAGTGACTTGTTGCCAGTTGAGACCCCCATGTACATATGCAATTTTTTCCTTTGGCCTTACCATCTCCATCCAGACTTGTCACAGATATGAAATAGAAGCTCCTTTCTATGGGCAGCCCAAAGGAAGTTGGCAAGATGGTACGGATTTCTGAGAAAAGTAGTGGTTTTACCCAGTAGTAATTAAAGCCATTTTGAAGACCATCAAGGATTTTTTTGATTAACTGGAATCTTTCTTCAGATTGTCGAAGTGCCTGTAATCATAAAAATGGCCTGTCTAAAATAAGTCAGTCTGGAATAATAAACCCTCATCATGAATCACATCAAAAGGAATCATGGCCAGTGGTTCTAAAAGTCACCATCAATCCCAAATGAAGAGAAATGATAGACCCATTCTACATAATGAGACACATTTTTGGACATGGCCATCATGGAAATTTATTTTGCTTGACTGTTCATATTTATTACAGAGGGTTTTTTTTTCTTTCTTTCTTTCAGTGAGGGAATAGTAGGAAAAAATGTAGTTTACTTCATTGTAAAAAGTTAAATTAAATTTAAAAAAGAGAACTATATATATATATATATTATATTTTGTAACATGAGCAAGCCTATATTGTTGTACACAATAGGATAGAATGCAGATTTATAATTTCATTGATGTAAGCAAAGACTTGGTGAGGAAATTTTCTGTCACAGTGATTCATCTCCTTCTCTTCTACTTTTCAAGAGTTGCCCAGAGCACTGATAGGGTTAAGTCCCATGGTCAAGCAGTTCTCTAAGATTATAATCTTATCATAGCACATATATAACATAAATCAAATTGCTTACCATTTTAGGAAGAGGGAAGGGGAGGGGAGGACAAAATCTGAAACCTAACATTTTATTGAAATGAATGTTAATGTCTTTATATGTAATTGGAAAAATATTAAATACTACTAAATAAAAATAATAATATTATAGATGATCCAGATTAAGAACTAGAAGGGACTTTATGTTATCTATTCCTTTCCCCCTTTATAATAGGAGTTTATTTTATAAAGTTTATTTTTTTCACAGTAAATACATACATATATATATGTATATATGTATATAATTGGTGATTTTATGTAATTTTTAAAAGCATATTTCTTTGATTTTTAATTTGAAGAAATTTTGTTTTAATGGGAAGCACCTATGTTAGGACCAAAATGGTGGTGCCTTTTGCAAAACTCCAGTGATAGATTAGTCTATTAACCACATTGGTAGATAGATTTTACTTACTGTAGTGAAAAAAGGCCCTTTACACACCCCCTTGGTCTGTTCCTGCTCATCTCTTTCCAAACTCCAAAATCTGATTATTCTCATTTCTCTCCACCTTTTTTCTTCATGAGAGAGCACTACTAAATGCTGCTAGAGGAAACCATTCAACAACATGGATTTAAATCCATTACATATTTACACCATCATATCTTAATTGGGGGTCTTACTGTTGCATGGGAATTCCTTATAGAGCATTTTAAAGTTTATAAAGAACTGTATATATTATTCCACTTCCATTTGTACAACTGAAATTCTATTTACTCATCCAATTGAAAAGCAATGATTAGGTTGTTATCACTCATTAAACCAACATCTATATAGTGATACTCCTGATCCTCTCATACTTTATATAAATTCCCCTGTCTATGGCCAGCTCTTTACAATATGTTTTGTACCAATGCACAACAACACATGTGAGTACACACTCACAAGTTTGCTAAAGAAAATCAATGCCATCTGATGTTGGAAAAATATTTATATTCCTTGATTTGGGAGAGGCCATGGTAGATAGAGAACAGTGATTCTCAAATGTTTTAATCTTAGGATCCCTTTACATTCTTAAAAAATATTGAGCCCACCCCCAAGAACTTTACTTACATACTTATATCTATTGGCATTTGCCATATCAGAAATGAAAACCTTTTTGTAAAGCAAAATAACGTTTGGACATATATACATATATTGTATTTAACTTATACTTTAATATATTTAGCATGTATTGGTCAACCTGCCATCTGGGGAAAGGGGTGGGGGGAAGGAGGAGACAAGTTGAAACAAAAGGTTTTGCAATTGTCAATGCTGGAAAATTACCCATGAGTAAAATTTTTGCAAAAAATTAAAAAAAAAGAAATGAAAACATAATTGGTATTATTATGAAAATAATTTTGATTTAATAGACCCTGAAATTATTTCAAAAATCCCCTAAGAGTCCCCAAACAACACTTTGAGAACCACTGATAAGAGAAGATAAGAAAGGGTGGGGTAACCCACTACATCCTGAGATAGCTCATTCTACTTTATTTGTCAAGTCGTAGTATTTGTGCCCATGGTACCTGAATTGCCGTCCAGACAGCTTGTTTATCAAATTCAAGCCAAAAAATCTCTTGTCCGAATAACTTCAAATATAGAGAAATAAGTGATCTATCGGAAGGAATTGCCTTCCAGTCTGGAAGCTATGAAATAAGAAGAGGCCAGTAAGAATAGCATACCTAAAATATGAACCAAACCAAACAAAATGACCCAGACCTTTTACCATTTTTATGAAATCCTTGATATCTACTCTATATGAGTCACTTCTAGACAGATTTTTTTTCAGGATTGTAGCCAGCATTTCTTCAGTGTGCATTTCAAACTGTAAGCAGAAGGGAAAAAACCCATTTACCAAAAACTCAAATAATTCAACCTATCTTAAAAATCTAAGACCAAATAAGGATAAATTATTTACCTCCAAGATATCTGCAGTGTTCCCAAGGAAGTTTGACTTCAATGCAAAAATAGTCTCAGGTGGCAATGTGCTGCCAGCCTTATTTAATGAATAGTATTTTAAGGCAAATCCAGCCATTAGCAATTCTGGAGAAGAGAATCATGAAGTTCAGTTAAGTTCAGTTTGATACCACGTGGATCTATCAGCTAATTGCAGAATATGATGGATGGAGCATAAAATGAGAAATGCCAGAAATCATACTCTCACTAAATCTGACACCATTAAGCCATAAGAGGAAGAATAGCCCCCATGTCTGTCCCTCTGATGGACAAAGATACAAACCCTTCATTCACTATCTGTCAATTTTCATATTTTTCCAGTACTGCCACCTAGATTATTTACATGCTGACTGGTAAATTGCATTAATGAGATACCAGGCAATTGGGGGGGGGGGGGGGGAGAGACAAGGAGAGATAAAGGCAATCTGGTATTATGTCTTCAATTAATATATTCTTTGCCTTTCCCTTCTTCGTTTGTTCTAATGCGTAAAGCCTTAAAATTTTGAAATGAGTTTTGTAGAATCTCTCTGTCAAGATTCATAGCAGAGGGGACAGAGCCAAGATGGCAGAGAGGACACATGCATCCTCCTTTTCCCTCAATCTATTGTAACGAAATTCCACCTTGGAATTAGTGCTTGACTGTTAGAACTCATGAATAGTGGGAGTACAACACATAACCAACAGAAGATATTCTCGAAATTCACCAGAAAAGGTCTGTTTTGCTCATGCTTGAGATGATATGGGGTTAGGCTGGGCACAGGAAGTCAGTGGGACCACTGCAAACAGCTCACACTGAGCAGACCAGGGTGGGGCAGGATGTGGTCTCTAATGGCAGAAAATTTTTGGGGGGAACCTTTGCCCTGGCAGCAAGCCAGTAGATCAGCAGAGAAGATATAAACACAGGAAGTAAAGATTATCAGCTGCGTTTCCACTGCTGCTGATTTCAGCACAACTGTTAATCTCACTGCAGCCAGTGGGGTACTGTCTCACTGCAGCTTCACTGCCACTTCCTGTTGTCTGTAGAGGCACATTGGAAATACCCCACTGCCTCTGATGAGTAGACCATAGGTTTTCTTTTTTCAATGTTTTTTTTTTTTTCAAAATGAGCAAAAAAAAAGCAAAGTGGGCTCTATCTACTGATAGCTTCTATATGGAAAGAGAGCAGACTTCAAACCCTGAGGAGACTAAAAACAGTTTGTCTCTAGATCCAAAGGTAAATATGATCTGGTCCCCATCACACAAGGCTCTCAAAGAAGAAATTAAAAAGGATCTTTAAAGAGAGCTAGATGAAAAATGGGGAAAGGAAAGGAAAGCTTTGCAAGAGGGTCAGGATAAATCATTAAAAGATAGAGTGGATAAAGAAATCAACTCCCTGAAAAAAAGAATTTCCAAATTGGAAAAAATAAACAACTCCCTGGAAAACAGAATTTGTGAATTGGAAAAGGTAAACAATTCCAAGGAAAACATAATTTGTGAATTGGAAAAAGAAAATAATTCTTTAAAAAAAATTGGCAAAATGGAAAAAAATTCCATAGAACAACTCATTTAAAAACTCAATTGGACAAATACAAAAAGAAATAAAAAGGTAAATGAAGAAAATAATTCATTAAAAATCAGACTTGAACAAATGAAAATGGATGACTTGAGGATACACCAAGAATCAGTTAAGCAAAATAAAAAAAGAAAGAAAAAATAGAAAATAAGTTAAATACCTACTTGGGAAACAACAGACCTGGAAAATAGATCTAGGAGAGATAATCTAAGAATTATTGGACTCCCTGAAAATTATGATGAAAAAAAAAATCCTAGACACTATTTTTCAGGAAATCATCAAAGAGAACTGCCCAGATGTTATAGAAACAGAAAGCAAAATAGACATTGAAAGAATTAATTGAACACCTACTGAAAGAGATCCCAAAATCAAAACTCCAAGAAATATTGTGGCTAAATTCCAGAACTATCAGACCAAGGAAAAAATACTAAAAGCAGCCCCAAAACAAAAAAAATTTTCAAATACTGAGGAGCCACAATAAAGATCACTCAGAATCTAGCAGCATCCACATTAAAGAATTGAAGGGCCTGGAATCTGATATTCCAAAAGGCAAAAGAACTTGGTGTGCAGCCAAGAATAACTTATCCAGCCAAAATGAGCATTTTGATGGACATTCAATGAAATAGATGAATTCCATTTATTCCTGACCAAAAAAAAACCAACAAAAAACAGCTAAACAAAAAATTTGATATCCAAATATAGGACTCAAGAGAAGCATAAAAAGGTAAAAAGAACTCTTGAGGATGGTATTTCTGTTATGGATATACATAAAGAGTACATGTATAATTTTGTTTTACTGTTATAATATAAAAAAGGAACTTGAGGTGGAAAGGAAATTGTACCAGAAAAAGGGAAAAGTGGAGGTAAAAAGAGGAAAACTATATCTCACAAAGAGGCAAAGGAAACCTATTATATCTGAGGGAATGAAGTGAGGGGGATGAATACAGTGTGAACCTTACTCTCATCAGATTTGGCTCAAAGAAAATAATTGACATATTTGGTTTACATAGAAACTTTTCCCACCTCATAAAAAGTGGGAGGGGAAAAGCTAAAAGGGAAGGGGTAGGGTAAATAGAAGGGAATACAGAAATAGTAAGGAAAAGATTTAAGAAAGAGGAGGGACTTCAAGGGGAAGGGAGGGATTCTAAAGAGGGAGGGCTGTGTTAGGCAAATGGTGTGCATAAATCTAATACTGGGGAGGGACATAAGAGGGAAAGGAAAGAGAAAAGCATAATTTGGGGATAATAAGATGGCAGGAAATACAGAATTAGTAGTTTTAACCATAAATGTGAATGGTGTAAACTCTGACATAAAGCAGAGGCAGATAGCAGACTGGATAAAAAGCCAGAATCCTACACTATGCTGTTTACAGGAAACACACTTGAAGCAGGGTGATACATACAGAATAAAGGTAAAAGGCTGGAGCAGAATCTATTATGCTTCAGGTGAAGTCAAAAAAGTAGGAGTAGTTATCCTGATCTCAGATCAAGCAAAATCAAAAATTGATCTAATGAAAAGAGATAAGGAAGGGCTAAAAGGTGGCATAGATAATGAAGCAATATCAATACTAAACATATATACACCAAGTGGTATAGCATCTAAATTCGTAAAGGAGACGTTAAGAGAGCTACAAGAAATAGACAGCAAAATTATAATAGTGGGAGTTCTCAACCTTGAACTCTCAGAACTAGATAAATCAAACCACAAAATAAATAAGAAAGAAGTTAGAGGTAAATAGAACACTAGAAAAGTTAGGTATCATAGATCAGAAAACTGAATGGAGTCAGAAAGGAGCACACTTTCTTCTCAACAGTTCATGGAACCTATACAAAAATTGATCATATATTAGGACATAAAGACCTAAAATTCAAATGCAGAAAGGCAGAAATAGTAAATGCATCCTTCTCAGATCACAATGCAATAAAAATTACATTCAATAAAAAGCCAGGGGAAAATAGACCAAAAAGAAATTGGAAACTAAATAATTTCATCCTATAGAATGATTGGGTGAAACAGCAATCATAGACACAATTAATAATTTTACCCAAGAGAATGACAATAATGAGACGTCATACCAAAATGTGTGAGATGCAGTCAAGGTGGTAATAAGGGGAAGTTTTATATCTCTAAAGGCTTACTTGCATAAAATAGAGAAAGAAAATCAGTGAATTAGGCTTACAACTAAAAAAGCTAGAAAAATAGCAAATTAAAAACCCCCAATCAAACACTAAACTTGAAAGTCTAAAAATAAAAGGAGAGACCAATAAAATTGAAAATAAAAAAACTATTGAATTAATAAATAAAACTAAGAGTTGATTTTATGAAAAAACCAACAAAATAGATAAACCCTTGGTAAATTTGATTAGAAAAAGGAAAGAGGAAAATGAAATTGTTAGTCTTAAAAACGAAAAGGGAGAAATTTCTACTATGAAGAGGAAATTAGAGCAATAATAAGGAATTACTTTGCCCAACTTTATGCCAATAAATTTGATAACTTAAATGAAATGGATGAATACTTTCAAAAATATAGGTTGTCCAGGTTAACAGAGGAAGAAGTAAATTGGTTAAATAGTCCCATTTTAGAAAAAAAAATAGAACAAGCTATTAATCAACTCCCTAAAAAAAAAAAAAAAAAAAAAATGAAAAAAATCCCCAGGACCAGATGGATTTACATGTGAATTCTACCAAACATTTAAAGAACAATTAACTCCAATGCTACATAAACTATTTGGAAAAATAGGGAATGAAGGAGTCCTACCAAATTCCTTTTATGACACAGACATGGGACGGATACCTAAACCAGATAGGATGAAAATAGAAAAAGAAAATTATAGACCAATCTCCCTAATGAACATCGATGCAAAAATCTTAAATATAATTTTAGCAAAAAAATTACAGAAAATCATCTCCCAGATGATACACCGTGACCAAGTAGGATTTATACCAGGAATGTAGGGCTGGTTCAATATTAGGAAAACTATTAGCATAATTGACTATATCAATAACCAAATTAACAAAAACCATATGATCATCTCAATAGATGCAGAAAAAACATTTGATAAAATTCAATACCCATTCCTATTAAAAACACTAGAGAGTATAGGAATAAATAGACTTTTCCTTAAAATAGTCAATAGCATCTATTTAAAACCATCAGTAAGCATCATATGAAATAGTGATAAACTGGAATTGTTCCCAATAAAATCAGGAGTGATACAAAGTTGCCCATTATTATCATTACTATTCAATATTGTGTTAGAAATGCTAGCTTTGGCAATAAGAGTCAAGAAAGAGATTAAAGGAATTAGAGTAGGTAACAAGGAAACCAAATTATCACTCTTTGCAGATTATATGATAGTATACATAGAAAACCCCAGAAATTCTACTAAAAAGCTATTAGAAATAATCCACAACTTTAGCAAAGTTGCAGGATACAAAATAAATCCACATAAATCTTCAGCATTTTTATACATTATTAACAAAATCTAACAGCAAGAAATACAAAGAGAAATTCCATTTAAAATAACTGTCAATAGAATAAAATATTTGGGAATCTATCTGCCAATTTATGGAACTATATGAGCAAAACTACAAAACACTTTCCACACAAATAAAGTCAGATCTAAACAATTGGAAAAATATTAAGTGCTCCTGGATAGGCTGAGCTAATATAATAAAAATGACAATACTCCCCAAACTTATCTATTTATTTAGTACTATACCAATCAGACTCCCAAGAAACTATTTTAATGACCTAGAAAAAATAACAAAATTCAATTGGAAAAAGGTCAAGAATTTCAAGGGAACTAATGAAAAAAAAAAAAATTAAATGAAGGTCGCCTAGCTGTACCTGATCTAAAACTATATTATAAAGCAGTAGTCACCAAAACCATTTGGTATTAGCTAAGAAATAGACTAGTTGATCAGTGGATTAGGTTAGGTTCATAGGACAAAATAGTTAATAACTATAGCAATCTAGTGTTTGACAAACCCCAAAACCCCAGCTTTTAGGATAAGAATTCATTATTTAACAAAAACTGCTGGGAAAATTGGATTTTAATATGGCAGAAACTAGGCATTGACCCATACTTAACACTGTACACTAAGATAAGATCAAAATGGGTTCATGATATAGGCATAAAGAATAAGATTATAAATAAATTAGAGGAACATAGGATAGTTTACCTCTCAGGCCTGTGGAGAAGGAAGGAATTTGTGACCAAAGAAGAACTAAAACTAGTGATCATTATTCATCACAAAATAGAAAATTTTGATTATATTAAATTAAAAAGCTTTTGTACAAATAAAATGAATGCGAACGGGATTAGAAGGGAAGCAATAAACCAGGAAAACATTTTTACAATTAAAGGTTCTGATAAAGGCCTCATCTCCAAAATAGAGAACTAATTTATAAGAAATCAAGCCATTCTCCAATTAATAAATAGTCAAAGGATATGAACAGACAATTTTTGGATGAAGAAATTGAAACTATTTCTAGTCATATGAAAAGGTGTTCCAAATCATTATTGACCAGAGAAATACAAATTACGACAACTCTGAGATACCACTACACACCTGTCAGATTGGCTAAGATGACAGGAAAAGATAATAATGAATGTTGGAGGGGATGTGGGAAAACTGGGACACTGATGCATTGTTGGTGGAGTTGCGAAAGAATCCAGCCATTCTGGAGAGCGATTTGGAACTATGCCCAAAAAGTTATCAAACTGTGCATACCCTTTGACCCAGCAGTATTTCTACTGAGCTTATATCCCAAAGAAATACTGAGGAGGGGAAAGGGACCTGTATGTGCATGAATGTTTGTGGCAGCCCTTTTCATAGTGGCTAGAAACTGGAAAATGAATGGATGCCCATCCATTGGAGAATGGTTGGGTAAATTATGGTATATGAATGTTATGGAATATTATTGTTCTATAAGAAATGACCAGCAGGAGGAATACAGAGAGGCTTGGAGAGACTTACATCAACTGATGCTGAGTGAAATGAGCAGAGCTAGGAGATCATTATACACTTCAACAACAATACTATATGAAGAGCAATTCTGATGGACGTGGCTCTTCAACAATAAGAGAATCCAAATCAGTTCCATCTGATCTGTAATGAATAGAACCAGCTACATCCAAAGAAAGATCACTGGGAAATGAGTGTGGACCACAACATAACATTTCCACTCTTTCTGTTATTGTTTGTTTGCATTTTTGTTTTTCTTCCCAGGTTATTTTTACCTTGTTTCTAAATCCTATCTTTCTTGTGAAATAAGATAACTGTAAAAATATGTACACATATATTGTATTTGACATAGACTTTAACATGTTTAACATGTATGGGACTGCCTGTCATCTAGTGGAGGGGGTGGAGGGAAGGAGGGGAAAAGTTGAAACAGAAGTGAGTGCAGGGGTCAGTGTTGAAAAATTACCCATGCATATGTTTTGTATATAAAAGGCTATATTAAAAAAAAAAAAAAAAAAAAAAGATTCATAGCAGAGAGCCAGTTTTCTGGCTTGTTGTTTTATAATTATACATTCATTCTGCAGCAATAGAATGTGGATAGAATGTGGCATATGGGGAACTGCACTTCCCGGGATGAATGAATCCACTTTTATTTTTCCCCCTAGAACCAATTCCATTCAGTGTCTGGAATGCTGTATGACTCCTCTCCATCCCTGTGGGGCAATCTTTACCTAAAGTTTAAGCGGCTAAAGAGAAGCATGGTTTTGGAAATGCTCATTGAAGTTCTCTGGAAATCCATTCTACAAGTGAATTAGTAGAAGGAGTCACACAGAATTTTTTAGGTTAAGACAAGGGAACAGACTGACTAATTTTTTTTCCACCCTTTTCTCTGCCATTTCTTCCTCCAGTTCATTTTATAGATGAGGAAACTACTGAAATAAACTTCCGTGATTTGCCCAGGATCACTCAGCTAAGATTTTGAAGCTGGATTTGAACTTGTGAAAAATGAATCTTTCAGATTCCATTCCCAACTCTCTATTCACTATGGTGCCATCTAGTGCCCATGAAGTTATAGCAGGCTAACTTTACATAACATGAGAGGTGAACAAGCTTTGGGGCTCCTTAACACTGCTTTGTCCCCTTTTCTTCCTTTGTTTTTCCTCCCACCTTCATTCACTTCCACACTTGATGGCTTCCAGCTCTGTCAGCCTCTGCTCACTAGCAGAAATTTGTAAAAGCCATTTTCTCTTCCTTTAGAATGAAACACTCTAAAGTTTTCCTTCTGAGAGCTGGTGCAGAATCCAACGCATTCTGGCGACAGCCAATATTGGGGTAACATACAAGGATTTCTCTAATATTGAACATAAATCCACCCACAAACAAATGCTTTTATATAGTACTTCAACGTTAAGATATTGCTATTTTTAATCTTTACCACAACCATGGGAGGTAGGTACTATTATTCCCATTTTAAAGTTGAGGAAACTCAAATCACTACTGATCAGAGAAATGCAAATTAAGACCACTCTGAGATACCACTACATACCTGTCAGATTGGCTAAGATGACAGGAACAAATAATGACAAATGTTGGAGGGGATGTGGGGAAATTGGGACACTAATACATTGCTGGTGGAGTTGTGAAAGAATCCCCATTCTGGAGAGCAATCTGGAATTATGCCCAAAAAGTTATCAAACTGTGCATACCCTTTGACCCAGCAGCGCTACTACTGGGATTATATCCCAAAGAAATACTAAAGAGCGGAAAGAGACATATATGTGCCAAAATGTTTGTGGCAGCTCTTTTTGTTGTAGCTAGAAACTGGAAGATGAATGGATGTCCATCAGTTGGAGAATGGTTGGGTAAATTGTGGTATATGAAGGTTATGGAATATTATTGCTCTGTAAGAAATGACCAGCAGGAGGAATACAGAGAGGCCTGGAGAGACTTACATCAACTGATGCTGAGTGAAATGAGCAGAACCAGAAAATCACTGTACACTTCAACAACAATACTGTATGAGGATGTATTCTGATGGAAGTGGAAATCTTCAACATAAAGAAGATCCAACTCACTTCCAGTTGATCAATGATGGACAGAGGTAGCTACACCCAGAGAAGAAACACTGGGAGGGGAATGAAAATTGTTAGCACTAATATCTGTCTGCCCAGGTTGCATATACCTTCGGATTCTAATGTTTATTGTGCAACAAGAAAATGATATTCGCACACATGTATTGTACCTAGATTATATTGTAACACATGTGAAATGTATGGTATTGCCTGTCGTCGGGGGGAGGGAATAGAGGGAGGGGGGGTAATTTGGAAAAATGAATACAAGGGATAATATTATAAAATATATATATATAATAAAAAAAATAAAATAAAATTTTTAAAAAAAAATAAATAAATAAAGTTGAGGAAACTGAGGCAGATAGGATTAAGTGACTTGCCCAGAGGCACAGAGTGTCTAAGGCAAGATTTGAATTGAGATCTTCCTGATTCCAGTGCTCTATCCACTCTACTGTCTAGCTCAAAAATTCGGCTCAATTCCTTCTGTAGAATATAATCCCCTTGAGAACACATATTATTTCATTTCTGGTTTTGGATGCCCAATACCTACCACAGTACCTGGTGCAAAACAGGTCATTAATAAAGGTGAAATAAATTTTTAGAAATCCTTACCTCAACCTTACTTCACTCTCTGTGTGGAGTTTTGCTTGATCCCCCAGTTACTAATGCAATTCAACTGCTTATATAAGTATGCTGCTGCCCCCCAAGAACCAAGGGACCCTTCCATGTGACATTCATATGAAGCCTTCCCTAGGTGTTGTTTCTCCATGATAGCTCTCTAAACTCAGCGTGACATTTTGCACAAAGTAACTTCTCAGTAAAAGTTGTGTCCATCCGTTCACAGCTCTACAGAGAAAAGTAGGAAATAGGAAGGTCCCTACTTCCCCTCTGTCTTTCACCATATGCATACCAGAAACGGCCCTGTGGTCATTCTAGGTACAGGGACTGGGTTCGCAGAACTGGCACAGAACCATAAAGTACAACAATTCCAGCCAGCTGTTAAAGTCAGCGCAGCAAAAAAGTCCAGCAGTCAGTGGGGTTTAGGGCTTGAACTTGGTTAATGCTGTATAGGAACATCTAGTGGCTGGATCATGAAGGCTTATCTTTATGAGTGCAAATCTGGCCTGAGACTAGATGTGTGACCCTGATAAGTCACTTCACCCCGTTTGCCCCATCTGAGAAATGAGCTGGAGAAGAAAATGGCAAGCCACTCCAGTATCTCTGCCAAGAAAACCCCAAATAGGGACAAGAACAACAACAAAGGAGCTGAGCTAAATTCTGAGTCTAATCTCTCTGGAGACTAAGGTGCTAAGGGGGGAGATGCTTTTCTCAAGAATAAAAAGAAATGTTTATATGATTTTTCTTGCTTATCTACTTGAAGTCAATATCTCTTGTAAAAATTAATCTAGTGTTAAATAGTTAAATAGAACTTGGTGCTACTCATTTGATTCCTAAGCATGGGTAACACATTGATGGAAGCTTGAGCTTGAGCCAATGGCAGAGAAGAAACATTCCCTGACCTCCTCAAGCTTACCAGAGAACTCGGAGTGGGGCAGGATGGGGACAAGAAGTAATATGAAGTTAGTACGGCCCCAACAGAATAGGATCAGAACCACTATGCTACGTTTTCATACATACATGTGTTGGAATGGAAACTCCCTGCACTCAGGGACTATTTCCCATTTGTCACCACAGCAACCCACAGAGCCAGCACCAAATGGGCACAAAGTACCCCCCCCTTGATAAAGATGTACTCAGCAGCCCACCAAATTCTTGTGGGCGGGAAAGAATTTCCAGTTGAGAGAATGCACATAACAATTTTATTATCTTGACACATTTTAAAACAAAAAGAGTGGCAAAACTAACAGGCGTGCTAACCTCCTACAAGTCACTTAACCACTTGTTAAACCACATGTCATTTCCAACAACCGTTTGAGAGAGGGTACTAAGAGTCTGATCACATCAGAAGTTTTACGGAGAACATCCCACAGATGAAGAAAATTCCCAAATGAGTCAAATGAATTTTTTAGTGCTTCTCCCACTCTCCATCCCCAAGCCCTGGTCCCCACTTCCACCCCCAGGACAGATGACATTTGGAGTGCAGAGGGGCTCTCACCTGAGAAGTTGTCCCAGTAATAGCTTCTACTGAGTTTAAAGTTAAAGTCACTTTGGTAAGCTGTGGGTTTCAGCATTCTAAGAGCAAGTCTACAGGCCAAAGCCCTGAGAGGAAAAAACCAGAAAAATCAAAGATCTATGATTGCTCCTCCATGAAATCTTCTCTCCTCAAAAGATACCTTCACCACAAAGCTCTAGCTGCCTTCTCACTTTGCCTTGGGGACCCCCCTCCTCTCAAAGAGCTGTGCTTTGGGGCACCTTATCCTGCAGCCCTATTCAGCAATCTTCTGTCACTAGAATGTAAGTTCCTCGAAGGAAGGAACTGTCTCTATTTGCTTGCCTGACCCATAGAAAACCCTTAATAAATGTTTGTTGATTTGTAGACTCGATTAAACCATTTGAGGAAATCTCTTACAGTGCCCGATGTTCTGGAGCTGAGCTTCTCCCCAAAGCCTTCATTTGGGAGTAAACAAAGCTGGCCACTTGCAAGCTGCGTTCCTTAAGCATGACATTGGCCATGGTTGCCAAAATGGGGATCCCTGGGATTGTTTCAAAAATCACCAGAGAAAGAACAATTTTAACTTGGGGAGGGACATTGGGTTTGAGGAAGGCATAAATGGCAGCTTCTTGAACCTGTGAAAAGAGAGAAAAATTTTTAATTTTTAATGTTTCTTTGCTACTTCATTTTTATGGATGACCTTGCCCCTCTTCTGTGAGCTGGGCTTTTGTTAAATGCAAAGTAAGCTTAGCATATGGCTTATATCAGAGTTGATGGCTCTTCATCTTTCCTGCTCACATGAAAACATTGTCATGGTTTTTTTCTCCAACAATGGTAATAAAAGAAATAACCTTCAGTATCTTTAATAAATTGAGAATGTATATATTCAACATAATATAATAATATAATATAACAATAATATAACATTCAACAAAAATATATATTACAATGGCAATCTAACAAATATATGCATGTATATTTATGTTATATTTGTATATATATATATATATAGCATATATGTGTAGCTGTTTTCAATGAGAATCAATGACGTATATACATATATGTGTCATATATATGTGTCTCTATATATACATATAGAGAGAGATTTTTTTTTTCGGAGAACCAATGACATCACAAAGTGATGTTTTGACTTTCATGTGAATTGGATTTAAATGAAGCAGAGTTACACAAATTATCAGCATCAGTGTCTCTTTTAGCTGCCTTCATGTCCGTTGGAACAAATTGTCCTTATTCACCCATCCCACTAGGCAAAGTCTTCATATGTTTGGGGTAGACCAGACCTCTCACTAACTCACCCATGAATTTAAGACCTGTCAATTACTCTCATCCTGGCTTAGCCCATCTGCCAAGATGGTTTTCTGGGATATGGCTGCCATGATGCTACAGCTTCTTGGAGCTGCAGGTGAGAATTGGGCGAAAGATGGACACCAAAAAGTGGGTGAGCTGACCTGAAAAGAGCTAGTCCTTCATATAGGATATGCTATATATGTATATATTATGTATCTATGGATACATAGATACATCCATACCTATGTGTGTACACACACACACACACACACACACACACACACACACACACATAGATTCCTCTAGACTCTGGAGGAAAGGATAAGGACTGGACCTGCTGTCTCATAAAGGGAATTTTCCAGGTGAGGAAATGCCTTCTGCCAATAAAAGTCACCTTCTTTTGCAGCTCTGCACAGCAATTTGCCTACAGCACAAAGAGTTTAAATGGCTTACATTGAGCCCAGGGTCATCCAGCCAAAATAAACAAAGTTCTGGGGATACTAAGACAATCTCACACAAAAACAAATTCCCTGCTGGAGATACAAAAAGAGATAGTTCCTGCCCTCAAGGAACTTATGTTCTAGTGACAGATCTAATGAGATCTAATGAGAAAGGCTAAATACAAATACATGCAAACAAGCTATCTATAGGATAAATATGAAATCATTAAAAGAGGGAAGGCACTGGAATTAAGAGGAGTTGGGGAAAGCTTCCTATATAATAAAAGCTGGATACAGGGGGTGCAGGGCTTTAAAAGTTTGTATTGACATATATTGTATTTAATTTATACTTTAACATATTTAACATGTATTGGTCGACCTGCCATCTAGGGGGAAGGAGGGGGAAAATTGGAACAAATGGTTTGGCAATTGTTAATGTTGTAAAATTACCCATGCAAATATTGGTAAATAAAAAATATTTAAAAAAAAAAAAGTTTGTATTGATCTTAGAAGCAGGAGGGTTCTTGACAAACTTTCCCATTTGACTGTAGAGAACTCTCAGGAAGCTAGAAACTTCAGGAACTGGGATGTTCCCCTCCTCCTAAGATTACTCTTGAAATCATGAGAAAACATAAGGTCCTGGCATAATTACTGGGGCATTGTGAACTTTACACAAAACTGAGTCTCTAGAAACGAACGTGTTCCAGAGAGTTAGATCATAGAAACCAGAAAGCAGGTCACAGAACAATCCCTTTTTAAGCTGTATAAGCAATCTCATTTCCTTATTTTCAACTGCCCATCTGTGTTGTGCTGGTCACATTTGACTAAAAATCACATTTGTAAGATAGAAACTGCCAACCTTACACTACATTGTGAAAGGTGACATTCGTTTTCGACCACACTTTGGTCAACTGACAGCGTGCCTATGCTTTGAAAAGAATTGTCTGTTATATAGAAAGATGGGTTTCCATTTTTCTTATTTGGAGATTGGTTTATTCCTATAAAATGTTTGTTCAAAATGTTCCAAATCTATGTTTCATGTTAGTGAGGGGAGTTTTCTACATAGAAACCCACCTGATAGGTGGCTATAACCTATATCTGATTAAGCCTTTATTATTTCTTGTATTCTTTGTGGACATAAATATCAAAGTAGAGAAGTGGGGAGTGGAGGTTCCCTTGGGACCAAGCTATACAAATGATGAAAAAATACTGGTTTCATGAGTTAGAACCATAAATCAAATAGTCCACTAGAATTGTGATCTCACCAGGGCAGATATTGTCTCCAGGTTTGCTGATCACCACCCATTCTCGCCTACCCAACTTTTCATGTCTCTTTGTCCATGTCCTCCCATAAGTCCTCTATAGGGGCTCTAATCCAAAGCGCTGAGGCTCTTCCTCACTTTATCTAAATATTGGCAGGATACTAGTGGAATAAACTGGTTATCTAACTCTTGTTTTCTCTATAAATGCAGCCCATTTCCTTTTTCCATTTTCTATTTCTCTAATAAATGAAGTAAGATAGAGTTGGCTCTGTGCTGCAAAGCTTGAGGTTCAACTCCCACCTTTGGCTCATTTAAATCCAATTCACGAACAAGGCAAGATATCATCTGTGATGTCATTGGTCCTCTTCAAAAATGAGACTACAGCTAAATGATCAATAGATTCCCTGAGGGAAAGGGCAGTCACAGAAGCATTCGGCAGTTTATTCCACTAGTATCCTGCCAATATTTAGATAAAGTGAGGAAGAGCCTCAGCACTTTGGATTAGAACCCCTATAAAGGACTTATGGGAGGACATGGACAAAGAGACATGAAAAGTTGGGTAGGCGAGAATGGGTGGTGATCAGCAAACCTGGAGACAATATCTGCCCTGGTGAGATCACAATTCTAGTGGACTATTTGATTTATGGTTCTAAGCTGCCTGTGAACCTTCCTAGAAGAATCCTTGGGTCCCCCCCTTTGCTTTCCCACTGCCAGATCAGGGGTGCTAAAGAACAACCGATGCTTCCTAAGTCCTATGTCTAAAAGTTTATATATCAGGAAGCTCTCTAATGTGTCCCAATTCCTCATGGGAGTCCCAATGGTTCCAGAAGCAAATTCTATCTATTCAATTGCTCCATGAGAATAATCACATTACCATAACATAGGAAAGGGAAATATTTCTCTATATTTTGAGAATGAGCAGTCCACTATTTGGGACATCTCATTGCCACATTATGCTGCCTCAAAAGAGAAATAATTTCCAGAAATACAGAGATGACATAGTTGTTGTCCTGCTTAGACTACATGTGAAGAAGAGGGTCCAGTTTGTCCTACATACATAACTGTCTTAATACTGATTTACATACATTATCTGGAACCTCAAAGAGCCCTGCAAGGAGGGGACTTCAGAAGGATCACACCCATTTTACAGTTGAAGAAATGAAGATAGCAAACATAATGCCCAAGATTAGAACTCAGATTACCCATCTCCAGGTCCAGCACACTTTCACTACAAGATAAACAGCATGGCAAAAGAAGGGTTTCCAGCTAATTATTGGGAGCTGGTTGCACATAGTCTTGTGAGCTTTCTTCCACCTTCCTCTCTTATTTACAAATTGAGATCTTAAAGCATTATGAATGCTCCTGCTGATGTGTGTAAGTGGTCCTCCTCCTTTCCTAATAAAAACCATAAATGAGCTCATTTCTTACAGTTTAAGACACTCAGGCTGTGCAGCCACAAGTGAGGGAGAGATCCTGGTTGTGTAACTTTTTTCGTCTGTGTTTTTCCCATCCAAGTTCCCAGATCCCCTGAAATTTACTTCAACCTTGCAGGTTAAAAGCCCTGCTCTATCCACTATCCCAAGATTCCTCTTTCCTTGCATACAGAAAGTATGAAATAAATGTTTGTTAAATTAAATTGAATCTCAGATGATGAAAGATCGCTTAAAATAAAATAACCTAACAATGATCTTGGACCATCTCTGAATGTGTATACAAATATTTCTAAAGATTGATGCAAAGAAAATAACTATTTGGACATGTATACATATATTATATTTAACTTATACTTTAACATATGTATTGGTCAACCTGCCATCTGGGGGAGGGGGTGGGGGGAAGGAGAGGAAAAATTGGAACAAAAGGTTTTGCAATTGTCAATGCTGAAAAATTACCCATGCATATATCTTGTAAATAAAAAGGTATAATAAAAAAAAGAAAAAAAAAGATTGATGCAAAGGAAAAACTGACATTCCTCATAGAGTCTTACCTGATAATTTTTAGAGAAATTCCCACTTTGCTTACCTCTTTGGGGTTCCTCTTGCCTATGTTTCTCAGGGAGAGAGCTGCTGCAATCAGAATTTGGGTAGGAAGATCAGAAGCACCAGATGAATACCCAGGCAGGAATTTCTTGATCTGTTTCAGACTGGCTGGATGGCCTGCATTCCCTATGGATTTCAGGGCCAGAATTATTTCTTCTTCATTACCCTTGTATGCTGCCTCAGTTAACAAATCATGAAGGGGCTGGGAAAAGAGAATTAAAAGACCAGAAAGCTGAAAAAAGGTGCTGTAATCATATCACTCCAGGAATGAGGCTCTAGGTTGGCTAATATCTGCTCCATTTTTCTTTTTTTTTGAGACTGGGGTTAAGTGACTTGCCCAGGGTCACACAGCCAGGAAGTGTTAAGTGTCTGAGACCAGATTTGAACTCGGGTCCTCCTGAATTCAAGGCTGGTGCTCTATCCACTGCGCCACCTAGCTGCCCCCCATCTGCTCCATTTTTCAACTTGAGACCAGGAAGATGAAATAGGATGACCAAAAAATAATGGTGGGTTCATTGCAAGGTAAATAATAAAATGATAGTTGTAAAATAAAGAAATCTATAATTTCTTACTGAAATTCTACAGAATTTAAGTGCATGGTTAGAAAGTTCTTTTTTGTAGTTGTTAATTTTTTCATTTGTATTTTCAATACCAAATTCCCTCTCTTCCATTACTCCTCCCTCACCCATTAAGAAGGGAAGAAATACATCCTCATTAGACATAAGAAAATCCTTTCTTCTTCTATCAAGGAACTAGAAACAGCTGGCAAGCCATAAAAGAGTAAGGAAAAGAAGAAAACTATCTGGAAAATAACAGTTGTCTTCAATGGCTAAGTAGGAACTTCTGTGTCTATGTCAGTGATACAAAGAACATCACTTGTTCAGAATGGGGATGAAAGGAGACTATGAGGGGAGGGGAGGGGAAGGCTAATGTTAGGGGGGGTTGGGCTCAATGTGGTTAGACAAGGTAAGGAAAGATGAAGGGAAAAGATAATCGAAGGCAAGAGAAACCTCAAAAAGGTTTAGCACAGCTAATTTTAATTAGCTATTTAATTTTTAATTAGATAATTTTAGCTAATTTTTCTTGCTAACTAGTTTGAAGTGTCCTCTGAATTTCATACTCCAAAGCAAAGCCCCAGTTGCCACTACCTAGTTAGAGTCTTACTTCATGGAACCTTGGGTGATCCAATGGAGGGTGGCAATCAAAAAAGACATGAGTTCAAATCCTACCTGAGATCCATATTGAATGACCATGAATGATCATTTGACCCTTCTGAGACTTAATTTCCTCATCTGTAAAGTGGGGATAATTAGCTATGTAATTCTGGACAAATCAGCCTCGATTGCCCTTAGTTTCTTTGTTTGTAAAATAAAGTTAGACTTTATGATGTCCAAGGTCTCTTTTCATTCTCAATCTATGCTCTTAAGACCTAAACTAATGTGACCAATTCATTCAATTAACTAATTCGATGGTTAAATATCATTTGTCAGACCAGATACTTGAATGGAATGCTGGGCTAAACAAAATGGCCCTCTAGTGTCCTCATGAGCATATGTTATATTAAATAAGATCATAATTTCCAAGTGCTTAGCTACTGGCACATAGTAGGTGCTATATAAATGTTGGCGATCATTATTATTATTATTATTAATTATTTAGGAGAATCCTTATAAACATCCCACAACATTCCATTGATAGTGTAGAAGAAATAACAAAATTTATTCTGACTTAATTGAGGTAGTTTTTATTTCTTATGTTGACAAGGGGAGAGCTGGACTATAAACATGCAACAAAGTCTAACACAAATGTTCTCCAGCCCAGCAGAATGTGCAAACCAATTTATTCTCTTTTCACTGGGTTAAAAAAGACAAAGGATAAACTAGAGTTGATACAGAATTGAAAGAAAAATGGGGAGGACAAAGGGTGGTACAGCCAGGAGAGGGAAACACAAATTTAGGAGACTCATAAAGGGATCTAGTTAGCAGGGCCCAGAGATGAAGTCGTGATGGGCACTTTCCAGGAATAAGTACTGTAAATTAAGTAAATGCCTTGCATGGTCCTATGTAGAGAGAGCAATCATTCCCATGGGGATGTTTCCAAAGTTTCTTCCCAGTCTACCCAGAGGCCTTTGGGGAAATGTAGGAACTGGATACTGAGGCACACAAAAAAGACAAGTTCGGGGTTAGCTCCACAGCTGCATGTGGGGAGCTTAAATGAGACTTTTGAATAGAGTGCAAGACACTTACCTGGAGAGATGATTCTGAGCAGTTCATTGCTAAGTTAGCACAATGCCTATAAACCAATGATCCATAAACAAGAAACCCAGTGATGTGGAGAATATGCTGAGGGTGTGACCGGGTATTTTCCAGGATCAACTAGAAAGAAAGTTAATATATCATTTCAGGCAGCATTGATCCCAATGAAAGGAAACAGAAAACAATCAAACTGTGTGATTTGAAAGGAAACAAAGGAGAAGTCTTCTTGATATAATGGAAATCTAATCTTAGGAAATCTAACTTCCTTCCAATCTTTTACTTTGGGTTTTGAGTCACTGCATTCTATGTCGTTCTCAGCGTGCTATTTCTTGTCGAGAGGTTTTTTAAACGGTTTGATTCTTCTGTGCATGTCATGGGTGTTTCAAAATGGGATTGTGGCTTTCATTTCATTTGGAAGACAGCTTTTCCTAATCTCATTTCCAGGAGATCTAATATTGAAAGTAAAATCCAAGGGTAAGAAAATTTTCTCATATGAGGATTGAATTGTAAATTCCTTGGAGGCAGAGACTATATTTTATTTTGGGAGGATGGGGTTGAAGGGAGGGTTATATTTTTTCCAGTAAGACTTAGCACAGTGACTGGCAATAGTAAACTCTTAATGAATATTTATTGACTATTCTATTTTATTCCCTATTCTATCATTTTTCACTAAGTATAAGAGGATAGAATTCTGTAGTCAGGGAGGCCTGAGTTCAAATCCAGCCTCAGACACTTACTAATTATGTGGCTGTGCAAATCACTTAAACTACTTGCCTCAGTTTCCTCTTCTGTAAAATGAGATGGAGAAGGAAATGTCAAATCACTCCAATATCTTTGCCAAGAAAACCCCAAATCGGGTTGCTGAAAGAGCAAGAGTCAGACTCAACAGCAACATTTCGATAAAGTTATGCCTTCCCTTAATTGGCTTAAAGATAGAGATTTAACTTAATTAAAAAAGAGGTGTCAGGCCTGGTCTTAAAGACATCTAGAAATATTATGAAAGTAACTAATGCAAAGGTGATCCTTATCAGGAGTAAATGACTATACTGAGGGACATTTTGGTTTTTCTAATTTTTTTTTCCAGAAATGGAGCTCAGATCAGCTTCTTGAGTCTTAGATAGAAGGGTAAAAAACTCAAGCACTTTGGGGTCTTATTTGAGAACAGGAGAAATTTTTGAGCTTTCCCCAAATATTTGGAATCTTTCTTTCTTTTCTTTCTTTCTTTTCTTTTTTTTTTTTTTTTTTTTTTTTTTGCAAGGCAATTGGGATTATGTGACTTGCCCAGGGTCACACAGCTAGTAATATTAAGTGTCTGAGGCTAGATTTGAACTCAGGTTCTTCTGACTTTAAGGTTGGTGCTCTCTCCATTGCACCATTTAACTGCCCCTGGAATCTTTCTAAGGGAAAGGGACATAGAAATGGGACAGAGGAAGATAAAAGCAAATACCTTAGCTTCTTCTATAACTTCCTGGGTTGCAGTACAGAAATGTAGACTCACAAGCACAGTCTCCAAAGTCTCCCAAAAACTGAGTTCCCTCTGTTCAAGTTTAAGCCTTAGAAACTTCACAGCTTTTATATTGGCCACAGCAGGGATTACATCTAAAAATAATCTCCTAAAAGAGATACAAAAGAAAATGTTCAAGTTCTCAATGAAAAAAAGAACTTTCTAAAAAATGAAAGAAGCTCCTGAGTTTTGCTACCTGTGAATATTTTTTCCAGCACATTTTTTCCACACTGACTCCATGATGGTGATATCAGCCACTCGGAAGAGCTGGACTAGTTGAAGAAATTTTGAGGGAATTTCACCAGGACCCAATATTTTCATGTGGCCCACCAAATTTTCCATTATGTCTACTATCTTAAAAACAAGGAGAACATTCACTGTGACAAGTCATTTCAACTTGATGCAATTAAGCATTTACAGTAAGCAATGGGTCTGTCAGTGATTAAGCACCTACTACCCCGGGAATACAGAGAAAGGTAAGACAGTTTCTGTTCTCGAGTTGCATATAGACTCATAAGGGGGATTACCATGCAAACACCTCTGTACAAACAAGTTATGGAGAAAATAAATTAGACATAACTAAAAAAAGGAAAGCTTAATTGAAGAGGATGAGGAAAGACTTTTAATAAAAAATAGAATTTTAGCTAGGACTTGAAGAGATGAGGAAAAAGGATTACAGGCATGGAAGAAAGTCACTGAAAATCCATGAGTAGGGAGAAGGAATGTCTTGGATGAGTAAATAACTACAAGGAGGCTGGGGTCCCTGGAATACAGATTTGGGAATAGGGGAAGGAGATTTAGGTGTATGAAGATTGGAAAAGTAGGGAAATTCCAGGCTGTAAAAGACTTTAAACACTAAAGAAAATTTTCTATTTGATGTTGGAGGTAATAGGAAGATACTGGAATTTATTGAATGAGGATGTGATATAGTCTGAGCTGTGGGTCATTTGGGACAGACCGGTGTGCAGAGAGACTTGGAACAGGGAGATCTCCCAGCAACTATTGCAATAATCTGGACATAGATGCCCACACGGGACAGGGGAGAGGGATGGGCAGTGAAAAGGGAAAACAGGGAACCTATTGGAGAAATAGTACAAAAATGAACTTGACAGATCTAGACAACAGATTGGGTATAAGGGATAGAAAGAATTGAGGAATCAAAGAGTATAGGTTATTGTTCTGGGTAACTGAAAGGATGGTGTTATCCATAGTAATACGGAAGTTAAGAAGAGGGAAGAGTTTGAGGAGAAAAATAATTAGTTCTGTTTTGGACATATTGAGGGAGAGGGAGAAAGAGGTGGAGAGAGAGACAAACAGACAGACAGAGACAGAGAGAAGGGGGGGCACTTACTGTAGATGGTCTTCTCAAGGAGTTTAACTACAAAAGAGAGGAGAGCTATGGGATGATTGGTAGTGTGTATAAATGGATCAAATGAGAGTTTTATGAGGAGAGGGGAGACAAGTGCATATTTGTAAGGTAGCAGGGGAAGAGGGAGTGGATAGGGATGGTAGAAGAGATGAGATGGGATAGAGTTACTTGGATGCATAGGATTTCCCTTGGCAAGGAGAAGAGTCTCCATCTGTGAAAAAGGTTTAATAGAGGGATGGAGGAAGAAAGCAGAAACCATTTGGGTAATATGAGCTGAAAAGAGAACATCTGTGAACCAAGCACTCAATTCAATGGGGAAATAGGAAGGAAGGAAAGAAAGAAGGAAGGAAGGAAGGAAAGAAAGAAGGAAGGAAGGAAAGAAGGAAAGAAAGAAGGAAGGAAGGAAGGAAGGAAGGAAGGAAGGAAGGAAGGAAGGAAGGAAGGAAGGAAGGAAGGAAGGAAGGAAGGAAGGAAGGAAGGAAGGAAGGAAGGAAGGAAGGAAGGAAGGAAGGAAGGAAGGAAGGAAGGAAAGAAGGAAGGAAGGAAGGAAGGAAGGAAGGAAGGAAAGAAAGAAGGAAGGAAGGAAGGAAGGAAGGAAGGAAGGAAGGAAGGAAGGAAGGAAGGAAGGAAGGAAGGAAGGAAAGAAGGAAGGAAGGAAGGAGAGAGAAAAGAAGAGAGGAGGGGAGAAAAGGGAGAAAAGGACAGAAAAAGAGGGAAAAGGAGAGGAGAGAAGAGGAGAAAATAGAAAGGTAGGGGAATCCAATACCCTCATTTTACAGATAAAGAAACTGACATGAGATTTGTACAGGATCATACAGCTAGTAAAATATCAGATTTGAACTCACATCCTCAGGCCTAGCATTCTATCCACTGAACCTTCCCTTTTCTATCTCTAAGATTTACATCAGTGAGCACTAAGTTCAAAACATCCAGAAAATTCTAGTTCAGTGTCCCTCACTAAAAGTCAGTCCTTCTAAATTCTAATCTAAACTAACCTAATCCACTTCACTCCTAAACAAACTAGTGAGCATCAATTAAGTGTCTACTGTGTCCCCTAAGGCAATGGATCAGATCCTAAGGAGAGAAAGACTGGAGGAACCAACCCATGTCCAGAGGACATTGACCAGAAGTTTTTCTTTACCTGTCTCTCTATATCGTGAATTTTGAATAGGTGAACAGGCATTTGAGTCAATTCACTGCCAAAACGGTAGAAGAGGTTACCCCGATTCTGAAATTTAATATCTTGCTTTTCTGAGGAAGCTTTCTGCACCTTAATTAGTTCTAGCTTCTTCCTGTAAAGGGTTCCAATGAATAAGAATTTAAAAATTCATTGAGCAAAAAAAAGAAAGTTTCAGAAGTGCTTGTTGGGAGAGGCAATGAGACAGAGAAGGAAAAGCATGGAGACTCAGATAAAAAGGCTGGTGTTTCCCCAAAGCTTATATGAGTTACAAGGGAAAGAAAACAGTCATTGTTTGGCTTTACTCTCAGCTTTGTGAGAACAGCCCTGATCTGTATACATGAAAGGAACATAGCTGTAGATGGAAATCAAAGTCTTCATGGGTGAGAAATCCCATTATTAGGGGTTGGTGGCATTGATCTTGGAGTCCAGGAGATCTGAATTCAAATTTTTCCACAAATATTTACAAGCTGTGTGAACTTCAGCAAGTTGTTTATTTACCCTTTCTCTGTCTTGGTTTCCACATCTGTCATATGGAGATAACAATAGCACCTTCCTCATGAAGTTGCTTTGAAGATCAAATAAAATCTTAACATGCTATGTTCGTCATTCAGTAGTTTTTCAATCATGTGCAGCTATCTGTGACCTCATTTGGAGTTTCCTCGGCAGATATAACGGAGCTGTTTGTCATTTCCTTCTCCGGTTCATTTTTACAGATGAAGAAACTGAGGCAAACACTATTAAGTGACTTCCTTAGTGTCACACAGGTAGGAAGTGTCTGAGACCAGATCTGAACTTGAGTCTTCTCATTCGAGACCCTGTATTCTAGCCACCAGGCCATTTAGCTACCTAACATGCTGTATAAGTACTGGCTATTATTATTGGTGCTGTTGTTATAATTTTCATTAAGCTTAATTAAATTAAACAAACATTTATTAAGTACCTACTATGTGCTTAGAACTTCTCTAGGTATTCAGCATAGAGATATGGATATGAATAAGGAAAGGGACAGGGTTAGGGACAGAGACTGCGCACTTAGTTGGCATAATGGCTGAATTCTAAGTCCAATCCAGCCTCAAGACTTTATTATCTATAGGTCGTTGATCAAGTCACTTAACTTCTGTTTGCCTCAGTTTCTTCATCTATAAAATGGGAATAATAACAGTCCCTAATTCCCAGATTTTGTTGTGAGGATCAAATGGCATAATTGTAAAGCCTTTAGTAGAGTATCCTGCACATAGTAAATGCTATATCAGTGCTAGATGTTGCTATCATCTTCATCATCATCATCACCATCATCACTATTATTATAGGGAACAGCCAGGAAAGGAAAGTCCCTTCACTTTCTCTACAACTTATTGTCTTAATGAGTTTCCCAAAGCACTGAGGGGTCACCTAGCCACTATGAAATAGTCCCTGGCTTTGAAGAGTTTATGTTCTACTGGTATGAGCAGTAGAACGTAAGTTCTTCAAGGTATTTGTGCATTTGGAAATTTAGTCATGGGAAAGACCCTCCTCCCTAAAGATTGAGAATATACATGGCATGACTATTTCTGAGGTCCCTTCAAGCTCTGTAACATGCATGTATCTATACCATCCTATGCTTATATCTATAGCAAGATCTATATATCTATATGGACATGAATATGAGTGTTGTGCCACAGCTCTCTTTTATTGTCCTGACTCAGTTTCCCTAAATTGTCCTGCCTCGGTTCCTAATTGTTCTGCTCAATCCTGCAAAACCACCCCTCCCTCTTAATCATGATGATCCAGATAAGGAGAAAGACCTTCTGTCTTAGACACCATCAGAATGTCGGGGCGCCTCTCCCCATTCTGTAATTCCAATTTATCAGAATGCCTCCCCCCACCCTGTCAGAACTGGATTGTTAGTCCCGTTCCTGCTCTCAGCACTCTGACTCTGCCCCTGCCTCAGTCTACTCCTGTATCTGAGCCACGTGTATATATATGTCATTGAGAACTCACATTGTTGGCTGGATTCTTGGAGACAATAGTCTCATTCAACCCTGGGACCAAACCATGGTTCGTTTGGTCCCAGTAAAACTCTCCCTTTCAAATAAAATATTAAAAATTCTCTAATCCCTCTCTTGCCTCAGTTCCTCTGGCATTACATGAGTTTCCCTTGTTCCTTACTCTTATCTTTTGAAGTGATGATCCTTCTGTTTTGGATGTAGAGGAAGGTGCCTAGATTGAAATAAGACAATAAGATCTGGCTCCTGCATTCATAGGGATATAAGTTTAGTGAGAAATGAGATAGAAACACAGATAGCACAGAATCACCTCCTACTTGGAGCCTTTATATATCCCACCAAATGACATTTTTCTCTCATTTTGTTTTAAATATATGCATCACTACATGTCATTGGTCCTCTTCCAAAATAAAGGGTGAACAAAAACATGCATGCCATACACAACATATAACAAATATCTACTAAGGTATACTATCATAATGTGAACTATCTTTGATGGAGTTCTATTTTTTTTCAAAGTGGTCATCAAAATAAACCTAAATAAATATTACACTGTCACTTTAAAGAGAATCTAGCACGTCATACCATATTTCAGTCACTGCTGCTCCTCCAGTCAGCTCGTTAAAAGGGGTAAATTGATGTTGTTCCATTATCTCAGCAGAAATAATCAAGGGCTGCCCTTTTGAAATTTTTATCTTGTAAATGGTAGTAGAAGTGGATCGGGAGTTTCTTTTGGGCTGCAACAAGAGGACAATGAGGAAAATGTCAGTGCTGAATTAATTTTTGTAATCTAAACACAATCAGTTGGGCACATCATATTACTTTTCTGTTTAATCTCTGACATTATACAGAATTATTCATGACATCATTTTGTGAGAAATAATTCATTTGGACCCCCACTCTATCCCCATCAGTATTTATCAATTAACAATCAGTATCAATCATATTAACAAGATGACCAGTCAGCAATGAATTGAGGAGTGGTCTTATTCACTGTTGTCTCAGGAGTTTGATCTGTGGGTGTTTCCTGAGGTTAGAAGCTATTTGACTAAGGAGTAGTCAGACATTGGGTGTGGCTGTTTCCTGAAATCTAGAATCACCGACTTATAGCCAGAACAGAAGCCCCCCTAAAATCAGGGGACCACAAAATCGTATTATATCAATATGACTCCAAAGGGATTGTGATTATAATTTCTGTATTTCAACAAAATAATAATAATAATAATAATAATAATAATAATAATAATTTCTGTATTTTAGGCCCTAGAGCTGTGAGCTGTAGGTTCCAAATTCACTCACTTAAACACAGGAAGTTAACTAGAGGCCCTCCACCCTTGCTTTCCTAGTCTTGGTGACCAAGCCCAGTGTGACAGAGGTGACTCAATTATAGGGAAAGTCCTCTGATTTGTTTTTGTACTTTGGGACTATTCCCTCTTGCCCAACATGAGCAGGTGACCATCTCATCGCCATCTTGGGGCCACCTAACCAGTGGAGATATTCTTTGCTTTACCCTATTTGTGACCCTGATAACTTAACATTTTCATTTATGTATCATATGTCAACCAATGAGTTTCAGTATTTCAAAATGTGCCTTTTGCACATTTGGGGATCAAAATTTATAAATACAAACTTTATGTGTAAATAAAAATACAAATCAATGTCCCCCTGGAAGAAAGGGACATATTGTGAAGATGGGAGGTCCCCTTCATTAAAAGGGGCCATGGACCCTTTAATAAAGTACCAGTGGCTCAGAGTTCTACTTCAGTCTCATTTATTGTACGGTAGACAATTTTAATCTCCACAATTTCTATTCTTAAATATACAAAAGGTGATCCTTTGACTTCCCAATGATGATGTCTCCTTGGGTCTCAAAGAAGCAGCATCCAAGCAACAGTGATCTTTCTGAGTGACTGAAGAATTTCCTAGTGATTGATAGGGATTAATTTCAAATTCATAATGATATAATTAAAATCTTTAAGTTTTAATTAAAATTTAATTAATTTTGGGTGATTTTAATTAGTTGTTTAGTTAGTTTAATTAATGGGTTTCAATTCCTGGATCAGTCAGGAAGACCAATAAAAAGGAACTAATGAGGCATCTGCTGGCAGCACAAGGGAGATTGAGGAGTAAGACCTGAGTTCAAATCTAATTTGAGATACTTCCAACCTATATGACAATGAGCAAATCATCTTGTCTTTCTCAGGCTCACTTTGCCTGTCTATAAAGGATATTTATTTATTATTTATTTATGTGTTTATTATTATTATTTATTATATTCTTATTTTCATAAGAAGAGAACTTTCATCCCAGGGTTGTTGTGAGGTTGGAATGAATTAAGTTTGTAAAGCCCTTTGCAAATCTTAAGACACTAGATAAAGGACAGTTATTATTATGTGGACAACTTTGGCTTAAGTCATAGTTCATGTGGCCAGGAACTAGTAGATCACTAAGTGATAAGTCTAGTAAGAAAAACTAAGAGCAACAAACCAATGTTTGTTTGGGAGTTTAGCCATATTGATGAATAAAGATCATTTAAGGGAAAGGATTACTTCTTGAGCTGGATGTAACAATGGTAATAACCAACACACTGAAAGCTTGAGTAGTTTAACTTTTTTTTTCTCCTGTTCTTTCAGCCAAAAAAAATAATCTCTAGTTTGGCAAAGAACAGAACAAAAGCACCTAAATCCAAGCTAAATTGAGGGTTAACAATGAATACCCAACTGGTTCTGCTGAGTTCAGATCATGTGCCTTATGTGAATTATCACTTAACTTAATCAAAGAGCTAGAGACGGATGGCTAAGTCAATGTCAATGATTTTTGAGAGACTCTGAAGAAGAGGTACTATTGGTGTAATGTGATTTTGGGGTCCCCTGACCTTGGGGGGGCTTCTGTTCTAATGGATCAGTGGCCCAGGGTCTTCTGGCTTTGGAGTCAGAGCACACCCAATCTGTCTGATTCTGATCACTCCTTAGCCAGATAGCTTCTGGCTTCAGGAAACTCCCGCAGATCAGACTTCAGAGACTATAATGAATAAGACCACTCCAATTCATTGCTAATCTAGTCACTGATAATCAGGTCGACAGAGAACCACTCCTTCCAGAGACCCTTTCTTCCTACCTAGAGCCATAGAATTAACATACCTGTGATTGAAAGCTGGACTCCCTTAGAAGTCAGTCCACTTTGTAATAATGTTATATTATATTTCTTTCTTTCTTTCTTTCTTTCTTTCTTTCTTTCTTTCTTTCTTTCTTTCTTTCTTTCTTTCTTTCTTTCTTTCTTTCTTTCTTTCTTTCTTTCTTTCTTTCTTTCTTTCTTTCTTTCTTTCTTTCTTTCTTTCTTTCTTCCTTCCTTTCTTCCTTCCTTTCTTCCTTCCTTTCTTCCTTCCTTTCTTCCTTCCTTTCTTCCTTCCTTTCTTCCTTCCTTTCTTCCTTCCTTCCTTCCTTTCTTTCTTTCTTTCTTTCTTTCTTTCTTTCTTTCTTTCTTTCTTTCTTTCTTTCTTTCTTTCTTTCTTTCTTTCTTTCTTTCTTTCTTTCTTTCTTTCTTTCTTTCTTCCTTCCTTTCTTCCTTCCTTTCTTCCTTCCTTTCTTCCTTCCTTCCTTCCTTCCTTCCTTCCTTCCTTTCTTTCTTTCTTTCTTTCTTTCTTTCTTTCTTTCTTTCTTTCTTTCTTTCTTTCTTTCTTTCTTTCTTTCTTTCTTTCTTTCTTTCTTTCTTTCTTTCTTTCTTCTTCCTTCCTTCCTTCCTTTCTTCCTTCCTTTCTTTTTCTTTTTCTTTTTTTTTGCTGAGGCAATTGGGATTAATTGGGACTTATGCAGAGTCACACTGCCAGGAAGTGTTAAGTGTCTGAGGTCTGATTTGAACTCAGGTCCTTCTGACTTTAGGATTGGTATTCTAACCACTGCACCACCTACTTCCCCTGTTATATTACTTTCTTTTCTTTTCTTTTTTTTTTTTAAGCTGCCAGGGTTATTCAAATTTTATTATAAAATTCAAATTTGGTGTTTATAAAACATGACAATTGTGCTAGGGAATGGTTATGTTTTACTTTACACAAACAAGGATACATAATGTGTAGAATTATGTAGAATTTCCATTATATACTTTACTTTTTTGACTAATGATTTTTGAGCCAACAAAAACAAAAATATATGTTAATGATGCCAAAAGTTGTATCATTCATGTGAAGTGTCTTAAATTTGAATTTTCAGATGTCTAGAAACTAAAAAAAAATTCCTAAATGTTTATAAACAAAACATTTATACATAAATTAATGTAATAACATTACCTTTTCAGAAAACTCTCTAAGATGGCAAAACTATATGCAATTTATACAATCAACTTGGTCTTTTTATGAACACACTCAAGTTAAATTTTGTCAGAAACTTCAATAATACTCCTTTGTACATAAAGGAATAAATTGTCACACAATGATTTCCCACCCAAAACATTTTTTAAATGTACACATCATACACATACACACACACACACACCTGTTGCCATGGAGTTTTTTTTTTTTTTTTTTGCAAAAACCATAGTGCTTGCTGGTAGCCCACACATATTTATTTTCAGAAGAAGAGATGTGTTCTGAGTTCTCGTTTTACAGTAGAGATGTTATCTGGAATGAGCAACGGAAGTTCATCCAGAGAAAAACTTTTACTACTTCTTCTTTGGCGTGGCTGAAAGTTCTCAGCTTTTTTACTATAAGTTTATCCTCCTCTTTGATATGTTCTAAATTTAAAGTCTATATCTTCCTTTACAAGACTATTAGTTTTCATTGTTGCTGATAACTTCTATTGCTTATGGATTTGTTTCTGGTTGGAATGTTGGAATGTATGGGTTGAAGTCATACAGTAAGATTCTTTAGAACAACCTGGGTGGCCATGCATTTTGTCACTCAAAGAATGAGCCAATAGTTTAGGGGTCTGTACTAAATTTTGAGCCTGTGATCCTTTTTTCAATGCTGTATGAGTTTGATTTTTCACAGATTTGATATCTGGACCGCTACTTTGTGATTTCACATTTTATCAACTTGTTTTTTTCTTACTTTAACTGGCTTATGAAAATTTTGCTGACATTCCTCAACATTCCCTTTCATATTTTTAACTCCAGCTCTAGTTTTGCTATGAATTTCTTGTTTTGCTGAAACAATTTTTTTTTTTTTCCTGAGTACTTGCAGCTATGTTTTACTTGGACTGAATCAGAGATTTGGTGTTCTTGGACTTAACATTCTTACAATCTAATGAAGTATTACTAGATCGACTGTTTCTGTCATCTTAAATTTCTGCTATTTCACGAGATGCTCTTAATATTTTCAGCATGCTGTTATAGACTTTGGTCAGGAGAATCACAGAAACTGTTTTCGAAAAAACTACTTTCTGATTCATTAGCAGTAGCATCTTCACTCTTTAAATCAGTTTCATTAAATTCTGTAGTATCTGAGTGTTCATCAGATACTTTAGTATCTGCTCCTTTAAGATTACTCAAAAGGTTTATAGTTTCTTGAAGTTAAGGATACAGGTTTAACAGTAGTTTCCACAACATCCTGCAGTTCCGTTTTACATTCAGCACTCTCCTCCACAGAATCGGATAGAACTACATTATTCTTTTCTGTGTTGTTTGGAGTTGAACAAGTAGTAACATCAGACACGGCAGGAGCAGTCTCTGCTATCTCCATTTGGTCGACCTCTCTGGAAAATCTTAAAGTTTCCTTTGGTCTATGATCAATACTTCCATTAAAATCCTTTCTTTTCTTTTTTTTTTTTTTTTTTTCCCTAGGCAATCAGGATTAAGTGACTTGCCCAGGGTCACACAGCTAGGAAGTGTTAAGTGTCTGAGACCAGATTTGAACCCAGGTCCTCCTGAATTCAGGGACGGTGCTCTATCCACTGTGCCACCTAGCTGCCCTAAAACCTCTTCTTTCCAGATTAGTTTCTACTGTTGACTGCTTCTTCTAACTTTGGCTTTGGGTGTTGTATAAACACCTTCTTCCTTATTTTGACACCTGTCCACCTATCTGACGCTTTTTTTTTTTTTTTTTTTGTGCAGATACATTCTTCACAGCTGCTCCCTTTAAATTAATCAAAGGTGTCATATTTGAACGCTTGGCTATATGCTTTGTCGAAAACTTCAAATCCAGTCTCAGATGTTTACTAGTTGTATGATCTTGGACAAATTATTTAACTCCAAAATATAAAGACTCTACATGATTCTATAAAATATCTGTTTCTATTTCATTTATCTACTAGATTCTGTCTCTCCATGAAGGTAGTGGCCATGTTTTATTATCTAACTTAAATGTTGCATCTTTTCCTTCTCTATTCAAAAGGTGGAGGAAGCAAAGGGGAGATTTTATCTCAAATGTGATTCTTTCAAACAGGGTGATGCTAGTAGCTGTCATGGGAATGATAATAAGTTTTCAGTAAAATAATACTGCTCTCTATTGTTTATTATATTCATAAATCTGATATATACTCTAAACTGTGAAAGAATAGAAGAAGTAGAGAAGAAGAAGAAAAATATGTAGAATCCCATGAATAAAAAATTCTACAATTCATCCCTAGAGGGAGGGAAAACCTTCAAGAATGAAATTCTGATTGGGAAGATTGAGCCATACTAAGATGGATCTAAAGGATCCAAGATTTCCCCTTCCAGTATTCCCTTGGACTTAGAGATGTATCACTCTTCTAAGCAATAAAAAGAATCACCCTTTAGACACCCCCCATCCCCCCATCCAGGAATCTACCAAAGGAGTCCACAATCCTGCAGAGATCCTGAGAAAGATAAGCTGGAAGAAGTGGAGAATGAAGAGCAGAGGGAAAAGTGGGAGCAGTCTCAGAGCCTTTGACACAGTCTTAGAGTTCCCTCTCTGTATTCAGCAGAGCCCAAGTCCAACCCAGTCTGAGCAGATGATCAAGAATAACTTTGGGGCATTTTGAGGAGATCCAGTGTAGCACTCCCTACCTGAGTCTGTGCAGGAGCACAGCCCGAGTCTATCTAGCTGCAAACATTCCAGGTAGATGCTCTAGTGAGGCACTCCCAGCACATGTCAACCTAGCTTTACTGATAGCAGATGCCTCAGGGCAATTCATGTCCAGTCTCTCAGGTAAAACACATTAAAATAGTCCCTGAAGCCTATCCTGGGGAACCAGCATAAAAGAACAACTGAGAACATCAGCAGGGAGGAAGAACCATAGGTTAACCCTATAGAAAATAGATGAATACTTACAAAAATGCAAAATACCTATCATAACTAAGGAAGTAATAGATTATTTAAATAATACAATGTCAAAAAACAAAAGAAAGAAAGAAATTGAATCAACCATGAATGAACTCTCAAAGAAAAAAACTCCAGGATCAAATGGATTTGCAAATGAATTTTATCAAACATCCAAAGAAAAATTCATTTCAAAGCTATATAAACCATTTGCAATGATAAGAAAAAAGGTACCATTCCAATCTCTTTGTAAAATATAAATATAGTCTCAATAACTAACCAAGAAGAAACAAAGAAGAGAAAGAAAACTATGGACCAATATCCCTAATTAATTTTTTTTTGTTCAGTCATTTTTCCAGTCATGTTCAACTCTTTGTGACACTATTTGGGGTTTTCTTGGCAAAGACATTGAAGTGGTTTATCATTTCTTTCTCTAACTTATTTTATAGTTAAGTAAAATTTAACTATAAAGGCAAACAGGATTGAATGACTTGCCCAAAGTCACACAGCTAATAGACGGCTGGATTAGAACATGATATTAAGTCTTCCTGATTCCAAGATCAGTGCTCCAACTACTGCACTATCTAGCTATGCACTATTGAATCCTGACATAAAAATTTTAAATAAAATATTAGCAAGTAGCAAGACTATAACAATATTATGCAACAGCTTTCTATATGTTAAAAAGATTATCCACTATTGCCAGATTGGATTTATGCCAACACTGAAAGATTGATTCCACTTAAGGAAGATTATAAATATATTAAATCATGTTAATAATGTAAATAATAAAAAATTATATAAATAGATATTTGAAAAAGCTTTTGACAAAATTAAACACTTTCCTATTAAAAACTTTGGAAATTATAGGAATAAATAGACTTTTCCTTAATATAAGAAATAATATTTTCTAATCCCAAGAGCAGTTACATAATGGAGAAAATTTAGAAGTCTTTCTAATCAGATCAGGAGACAGCAAGGGTGTCCATTATTAACACTAGTGTTTAACAAAGTATTAGAAATATTAACTACCTCATTAAGACAAAACAAAATGAATGGAAAAGATAAGGCATATGATATAGGGAAGAAAACAGGTGCAGCAGCAGTGTTTTATGAGTACACAAACTACATTTACTAAGGAAAGGACTCATTATTTGTCAAAAAACTGCCAGGAAAACTGGACAACACTCTGGCAGAAATTAGGTTTGGACCATCACCTTACACCATAGATGAAGATAAACTCCACATTGTTAAATGATCTAGATATTAAAAGTTACATTTTAAAAAATCTAGAGAGCAAGGAAGAAATTCCCTTTCACCTCTGTAAAGAGGGGAATAGTTCATAACTAAAAGAGTAATAGACACACAAAATAAAATGGATCATTTTGATTATGTAAAATTAAAAGGTATAATACAATCTAATGTTATAAAAATTTAGGAAGGGAAATCAATAACCTGGGGGAAATGTTTCCAAAAATGTGAGGGAGAACTCATTTACAAGATACATAAGGAATGGATTCAAATTTATAAGATTAGTAGACATTAACCAATAAATAAGTAAACAAAGGATATAAACAGTTTTCAAAAGAACATATTAAAGCTACCAAAATCATGTGGAAAATGTTCCAAATCCCTAATAATCCAAGAAATGTAAATTAAAACAGCTTTGTGATTCTACTTCACACTTATCAGATTGGCACAAATGATGAAAAAAAAAGACATGACAAATTTTGGAAGGCTGTGGGATAACAGTTATTCAGGCACTGTTAGTAGAACTGCAAATTGTTCCATACATTCTTAAAAAAAATGGTAAAAATATACATAAATCAAATATAGGCATATATATTTATACAATTATTTTGCTGCACAAGAAAAGTCTGATCAAAAAGGAAGAAAAATGAGAAAGAAAATAAAATTCAAGCAAACAACAAAAGGATTGAAAATGCTATGTTGTGGGGACAGCTAGGTGGCGCAGTGGATAGAGCACCAGCCTTGAATTCAGGAAGACCCAAGTTCAAATTTGATCTCAGACACTTAACACTTCCTAGCTGTGTGATCCTGGGCAAATCACTTAACCACAGCCTCAGAAAAAAAAAAAGAAAAGAAAAGAAAAAAGAAAATGCTATGTTGTGATCCACACTCAGTTCCCACAGTCCTCTTTCTGAGTGTAGATGGCTCTCTCCATTACAAGATCATTGGAACTGGCCTGAATCATCTCATTGATGAGAAAAGCCACATTCCAGATTCTTAAAGACAATTTGAAACTATATCCAGACAGTTACCAAATAAAGAGTACCATCTATCCCTATTATTTCACTAATAGACCTGTTTAAACCTACCCCACCAAAAAATTAAAAAAAGAAGAAAAGGATCTATCAGTACAAAAATATTTATGGCATCTCTTATTGTGGTAACCAAATTGGAAACAAAGGAAGTGTCTTACCACTGGAAAACAGCTAGAAAAATTGCAGCACATGATTGTAACAGAATATTATTATGGCATAAAAGTGGTGAAAGGTGAGTTTCTAAGGAAACTGGAAAAATTCTATGAATTGATACAGAACAAAGTGAACAGAAATAGAACAATGATAATAGCATTGCAGAAAAAAGCAATTTTGAAATGCTTTAGAGTTCTGATAAACACACTGAAAATTTCAAGTCAAAAAGAATGAAGATGATCTGAAAGGCTCCATATATCTCCTGACACAGAAGTGATGAATTTAAAATGTGTAAAGAGGCATATATTTTTGGACATGATTAATATGAAAATTTGTTTTCATGGACTCTGAAGCACTATGTATTGGATTTTTTTTCAGGTTTTTTTTCAGTTTTTTAAAATTTGTTCAATGAGGATGAAGAGGTATGGGATTAATTTTGAAAAAGCTTATTAGATGTAAAATGGGTAATTTTGATTACATTAAATTTAAAAGTTTGTGTATAAATAAAACCAATGTACCCAAGATTAGAAGGAAAGAAGAAAATTGGAAAATAATTTTTTATAGACAGTTTCTTGGATAAATGCTTCATCTCTCAAGTAAATAGTAATAAGAATGATAAATTGATAAATGGTCAAAAGAGATGAACAGAGTTTTTATATAGTCATATAAAATATTTCAAATCATTATTGATTAGAGAAATGCAAATTAAAACTGAGATACCATTTCACACCTATTAAATTGGCTAAAATGATGAGGGGAAAATGACAAATACTGGAGAGGATATGGAAAAATTGGGACACTGATACACTGTTGGTGGAACTATGAATTGGTCCATGCATTTTAGAGAGAAATATGGAATTATGCTAAAAGACTTATAAAACTGTGTACTCTTTGATCCAGAAATACCATTATTAGGTCTATTTTCCAAGGTGATCAGGGGGAAAAAAGGAAAAAAACCTATATGTTCTAAAATATTTATAGCATCTCTCTGTGGTAATGAAGAACTAGAAATTGAGGGAATGCCCATCAACTGGGAAATGGCTAAGCTGTGGTATATGATTTGGATGGAATTCTGCTGCACTGTAAGAAAGAATTTGCAAGTGAGTTTAGAGAAATTTAGAAAGAGTTCCATAAATTAATGAAGAGTGAAGTGAGCAGAACCAAGAATACAGTAACAGCAATATTATTTCTTTCTTTTTTTTTTTTCCTTTTTCTGAGGCTGGGGTTAAGTGACTTGCCCAGGGTCACACAGCTAGGAAGTATTAAGTGTCTGAGACCACATTCACATCCTGAATTCAGGATCCACTGCGCCACCTAGCTGCCCCTAATAGCAATATTATTTCAAGAATAATTGGAAATGACTAAGCTATTCAAATTATTCAAATTAGCTACAAAGGACCTATGTAAGAAGATTCTATCCACTTCCAGAGGAAGAATTGATTGATTTCACACGTTTGTGTGTGTGAAACAGTGACCTTCTCTAGTTGAGAGAGAACTTCCAGAACTCAAAATGTAGGAGGAAAAAAAAAGAAGAAATATATTTTTAAATTTTCTTAGTGGGCAAAAAAAAAGACTTTTTAAAAACTGTTTTTTAAAATAACATTCTAAAGACCTAAAAAGAAACTTTTCAAATGAGGAGTCTAAAATAGAATGGTTGAAGAGATTAATTGATAGAAAGGGATCTTACTAAACAACTTAAATTGAACATGAGTAGTAACAGGGGATGACCAGAAATAATGTCAGAAGAAATTTCCATGATAGGGTATAAACTCCTTGACAGCAGGGACTATTTCACTTTTGTCTTTGCATCCCTTTGAATTCCCATAATTCTTTGTACAGTGGGCAATACACAAATGCTTGCTGATTGCATGAGGTTGATTGACTATGGCTTCAAAAAAGATTGGTCTAATAAAAATAAGTGGCTCCAATTATGGCAGGGTCATGAAAGCCAAAAATCGAATTTATTTGAAGAAATTTATTTAGGTTATAATTGTACAAGAAAAGGAAATACTGTATAATAACTTTGTGATTTGTATTACTTTAGGTGGAAAATCTGATGATTCAGTTCCCCAAACCTGCTTTTCCTTTACTAATTCCACTTACTTTCCTATTTGCTGTTATGAAATGTGTAATGGTAGAATTGACAATTGATTCAGGAAATTACATTTTTAATGTAGCCCACCTATTTTAATGGTCTCAAGGTCTTTTATGAAGAATTGGTAAAAAAAAAAAAAAAAAAAAAAAAAAAAAAAAAATACTGCATTTATCCTGTGGTCAATACTATATATGAACTTGGTCTAGATAGTCCCTAAATAAATATATTAGAAAGAATGTAGCCCTGAAAATATGTGATTGCCTTATTTGTTGCATGTTCTATTTCATATCATGAAGAAAGACTAATTTTTCTAGATTTTGATCGATTCAAGTCAGTTGATATTAATTAAGCTCCAAGTATGTGCTAGGCACTGTACTAGGTGATTAAACACCATAACCTGGCATTTGAGAACTTTACAAATGAGATAATATACAGAAAATGATTTGCAAACCTCAAAATAATATATAAATGTGAACTGTTATTATTATTAAATATTATTTTATTGGGAGAATAATGGTTATTTTGTTCTGTGTCTGAGATAGGCCATAAAACCAAGATGACTGAATTTCTCATTTCTAGACCATTTCCTTGTAATCAGATAGCAAGACTTTGAGTTATATCTTTCCTATTGGTCATATCTATTTGCCCCTGGTCCTGGGAAGGGTAAAGATCTATTAGAAACTTAAACATCATGAATTCATAGACTTAGAATTAAAAGAGACCTTAAAAGAACCATTTCATCCAACTCTGCCCTTTTATACATGAGGAACACAATGGAACCCAGAGAGGTTCTAACTTCCTCTTACCCGTTTGCATTCCTTGCATTTGACAGCATAAGCAAAGCCAGTATTTTTTTCGATACTTTCCTTGCAGTCATTCAAGTCTGTTGACTTAGTAATGTGAATCAAGTTGTATTTTTTGTCTTCTTTAATAAAGTACGTGGTATTACAGAGGCCACTCATTCCGATCTGCCAAAATGAGAAAAATGGAAAAGATGACCAGCTTTCACCAAGCATGACACAAAGATTCAGAGTTGGAAGAAACTTGAGAAATCACACATTCACTCATTCACCCAATAAGCATTTAGTAAGCGCCTACTGTGTGCCAAACATTGTACTAAAGACTGGGGATACAAAGAAAGAAATGCAGTGCCTTCCTTGAAGAAGCTCATATTCTAAAGAGGAGGAAAAATACAAATAATTGTGGATATAAGATCTTAATAAATAATAAATGGGAATGTCATCTCAGCAAGAAGGCACTAGCATAGGGAGAGAAGGGAGACCAGGAAAGACCCACAGAAGTAGGTTTGACTCATTCTCATCCAATTGAAGTAATTCTACTCATTGTGACAGCTAGGTGGCGCCATAGTGTACAGAACTCTGACTCAATTTCTGGAGTTCAAATCCAGACTCAGACACTTAATAATTATGACTCTGGGCAAGTCACGTATTTCTGTTTGCCTCAGTTTCCTCATCTGGAGAAACTATATGGCAAAGCAGTTATGGGCAAGAACTGTGTACTTAAAACAAGAATTCTTACAAGGCGCTGACTCAATGGAATTGATAAAGACAATAGTTATCTAGTTTAGCACAGTGATTAATAGTTCTCTAGTTCAGTAATGCACTTAGTACTTACTATAGTTCCACAATATTCACACCTAATGATGATCTTATCAAGCATAGGTAAAACAGCCGGCCACTGAGGTCCCTTTCATCTCTCAAGTTCTCAGATACTGTTGGAGGCAGGATTAGAACCCTGCTCTTCTGGCTTTAAGCCAATGACTTAATAAATGTATTGCTGCTTTGGTGAAATCAGAAAAGGTCTCTTATTTCAGAAAATTATAAAATAAAAATTATTTTTAAAAATTATAAAATAAAAATAAAAAAAGACTTAGAGCTAGAAGATATCTTAGAAGTCACTAGCCTCAAATATTTTTTTTTTCTTTTTCAGTTTCATTTTTTATTCTGAACACGTAAAAAAGAGCATTTCAATTGATACAGCTGACCACAAAAAAGGAGTTTGTTTGAAACACAGGTCCCCACGAATCTCAGGATAAAACCAAGCTAATGAATCATGATCCCTTATTATATGCTTTTGTTCAAAAGTATTTAATAAATTCTAGAAGTTATTTTAAAAATTGTCCTGTTTGTCTGAACTTTCTTTTTTCTCTTGTGAATTTTAAAAAATGCTTCAATGTTCCCTTATACATACCTTATCCTTTTTTTTTTTTTTTTGTATTATTGTTTCTGCTTCTAATAGATTGGGTAAATTTCCATTTATAATTTATACAATTCACAATTTCTTAAAATATAGTCCCCAGGTTTTCCAGAAGGTTAGTAACTCTTAAATTATCTCTCACTGACTCTGTTTCCTAGATCTATTTTTAAAAGATTGACTACCTGACATTTTCTTCTATGTTTTTCACTCTTTTGATTTTATTCTGATATATCTTGCTTTCTCAAGGAATCACTGATTTCAGGTTATTTATTCAAATTTTCAAGGCAGTTAGATGACCCAGTGGAAAAGTGCCTGGAATCCAGAAGGGCTGAGTTCAAATATAGCCATAGATATGACTAGTTGTGTGACCCTGGCCAAATCACTTAATTCTCCTTGCCTCAGTTTCTTCATCTGTAAAATGAGCTGGGGAAGGAAATGACAGATCTCTCCATTATCTTGGTCAAGAAAATCCCTTTGCCCCTCAAAAACATTTGGTCACAAAGAGATGTTTTCCAGAAGTCTTATACTTGGATAAGACTTTGTTTTCTAAACTATTTATTCTCCTTCCAGTTCTTTCCTCCAGGGCTTTTATTTCATTTTTCTCTCATCTTTCATTTCTTCCAGGTTTTCTAGAAAAAAAAGAAAGAAAAAAAAAAACAAAAACTTCTTCTAGCTTTCTACCAGAAAACCTACTTTTAAAAATCTACTTTGTTTTTCTTGGAGTCCCTTTTGGAAGTTGCTTTTGTGCACACAGTCACATAGTAAATTTTAGGAGTGGGATTTGAATCCCATTTTTTTTTACACCAATTCAAGACCCTATCCACCATGTCATGATATTTTTCAATTAAGAAATGGCATAATTTCATTGCTTCCAAGCAGAAGTATTGGTATTATTTAAAAGTAAAAGAGTAACACTATGTCAGGAAATCAGTTGGGATTTCATAGGCTCATTATGTGCTACAACTGTTGTTGATACTGTAGAAAAGGGGATGAAGTGAACTTCTGGCCAATTCCAGGGGAAAGAAGAAGAAGGACCCTTGTTTTTGTAATTAAGTCCTAATGTCTGGCAATGTCATTAAGATCTGGCTACCCCGTGACAGATAACGTTGTTATGTTTTCTGGAAATTATAATAGCCTGCATTTACAATAGTGATCTGAGCTGAAAAAGCACTTTGAATGTATCATTTCATTTAACCCAATGAGAGTACTGATCAATCCAGTGACCAAGATAACTCCAGAGGATCAGTGACAGAGGATGCTAACTACTTCCTGGCAGAAAGGTGCTGGGCTCACAGAGAAAACTAGATCTACATTTTAGAATATGAGGGAGGTCAGACTTGTTTGCTTGATTATGTGTATCTGCTTAAAAGAGTTTTATTTTTCTTAAATGAGGAGAAGAAGAGAAAATGGGTTTTTTCTCAATTGGAAGAAATTTAATTTTAAAATATTTGTCATAAGATCTGGATATACATATATATATATATATATATATATTTTTTTAAGTTAAAAAAAAATCTGATTTAGTTCTTCTTTGTGAACAATGCACTCACCTCCAGCAAATTGTAGGTAGTTTGTGGTTTTTTGATGGTCACTTCCAACATGCTAATGATACCTTTATAGAGGTTTAAAGCATCCTCTGAAATAGATTGTGGAGCATAAATATCTCCAATGTGGCCATTCTTGTACAGGAACTGGATAGGGTAACTAAGTTGGGATTTCAGAATCTGTGTGAGCTCTGGGGAGTCAATAAATGAATCACTTGGCCATCTACCATTATAGTCAGCCGCGGCAACTGAGTAAATCTGGAAAATAGAGTGAATTTGTAAAATTACTTTTCCTGGGAAGATTTTAGAACATCAGAACATTTGCACAAGGTGTTTGCTCACATTCTATCTCCTTACTCACTCACCCCCTTTTTAAAAAAGAATTTCTCTTCCTCTCTCATTCAGAATGGAAGTGCAGGGCTGCTCACTGGCTATCTCTTTAATCTGTACAGCACCTTTGATCTGCTCTGTTTCAGACCTGGACTGGTTTGTCTCTTCTTGGGGAACAAGATAGCATCCCAACCTTTCCCCATTCAACATGCTGAATTTAGCATAAATGTAACCTAAGAATTTAGCCTCAGAACTCCTGAGCTCAGGAAATTCACCAGCCTCAACCTCCCTGGCATTAAAGGTGACAAGCCTAAGCCACTATGCCTGACTTATATTCTACTTCTGCTATTTAGATATTGGTAAAAATGAAAAGGAAGAAAGGAGAGAAGAAAGGAAGGAAGAAAGGGAGGGAAGGAGAAAGGAAAGAAGGAAGGAAGATAGGAGGGAGGGAAGGAAGGAAGGAAGAAAAAGAGACAAGTATACAGGGAGAGGCAGAGGCAAAAAGTGAGGGAGCAAGGGAGAAAGAGAGGGGAGGGAGAAAAGGAGGAAAGGAGAGATGGAAGGAAGAATTTATTAGACAAGAGATGTGGTCACCACCCTGTGACCAGCAGAAGATGCTTTAATTTTAGCCTGAGCATCATCATCACCATAGAAAAGCCAAGTATTTTAGAACCCCACCCACCCAAAAGAGTTCCAACTATTGGCAGGTTTGGACTAGTTCATCAACAGCACCCCCCCAAAAACAACAACAACAACAACAACAAACAAAAAACAGAAGTTCTGTCCTGACTTTCTGGGAGGTGGAAAAGTCAAAATGGCCTGAATTTTCACCCATCAGCTTCTGAGATTAATTGTCCATTTATTCAAAATGGACCTTAACATCTCACCATCCTGCCTTCTTTACTCTTCCCTCCTGACCTCATTATGCAAAGATGCTTCAAGATTATATGTCCAATATTAGTCATTTTGTATAAAAAGACTCAATAGAAAGGATGGGAGAGGATTCTAGGAAGATAGCAATGTAGTTGGTAAATTTCAAGCTCTCTAAAATTTCCCCACAAATAAAGCAAATTTGCACTTCAGAGAACACATAAACTGTGAAAAATTTAGAAGACTTGGGACAGAACTAGGGTCCTTCAGGTATAAACTGAGAAGATTTGAAGAAAGACCCCAGGGTGGGGATTAAACCACTTGAAGTGCCAACCCCTCCAGGCTAGCTCCACAGAAACAGCCATTGGTCACCCTGGGGCTAGATGGGTGCCGGCTGGAGCCTCAGCAGCAACCACAGAAACTTTCACCTCCTAGACACCTGTGAAGGTGGGGTTTGAGTCCTGGAGAACTGAGTGAGCCTCACTGATTAGAAATGCCAGGCCAGCTGTTCTGCAGAGATTCGGCCTGGGTGAGAAGGAATCAGCACACCAGGAGTGCAGGGGCAGTGGGGCAAGGACGCTGCTGGCTGTGGGCATTTGCTGGAGAGTGGGGCTCTTGGTTTGGCATTCCTACTCAGAGGAGAGAGCTCAGATGAAGCTTACAGGCACCATCTCCCACCCTACAATTAGAGCTGCTTACATTAATAACTCTTATGTTTAAAAAGAAAAAAAATGAACTGGCAAAGAAAGAACCTCACCATAGAAACTTATTATAGGAACAGGAACAGGGGAGAACACTGAAGTAAAAAAAAGTTTCCAGCTCAAAGAGTAACATGAAATGGCTCCCTGCCTAGAGAGAATTTATAGAAGAACTCAAAAAAGAATTTTAAAATCAAATGAAAGACATTGAGGAAAAACTAAAAAAAAAAAAAAATTTAAAATTAAAATCATTCAATAAAAACAAGATGTTTATGAAAAAAAAAAGTTAGCCAACTAAAAAAGGAGATACAGAGTCTCAAAGATAAAAATAACTGAAAATTAAAACTGGGGAAGGGGAATCGAGTGAAGCTATGAAAGACCAAGAAATGACAAAACAGATTCTAAAAAATGAAAAAATAGAACAGAATGTGAAACATCTTATAAGAAAAATGACAGATTTGGAAAACAGAGCAAGAAGGAATAATAGAAATGTGTGACTAATAAAAGAACTTTGACAGAATAATGAAAGAAATAATCCTAGAAAATTGTCCTGGAGTGATAAAACATGAGAAGAAAGTAAAAATAGAAAAATATTTATTGAACACCACCTCAATGAAATGCTTTGTGGAAAATACATATATTACTGCCAAATTTCAAAATTCCATATCAAAGAGAAAAATTTGCAAGAAACAATTAAAAAAAAAATTCAAATAAGCTGGACTTACAATTAGAATTACACAAGACTTATCAGTAGCCATAACAAAAGATCACAAGTCCTAGAATTATATCTACTGACAATCAAAAGAAGTAGGCCTGTAGGCAAAAATAAATCCAGGAAAATTATCTATAATATTAAATGAGAAAAAATGGACATTCAACGAACTTGCAGATTTTTAGGACTTTCTATCAACCAAACCTGAACTTAATAGAAAATTTAACACATAACAGCCAATAACAAAGATCATTTTCAAGGAACTCAACATGGACAAATTGTTTATGTTTTGTTTGTTTGGTTGTTTTTTTTTTAACATGGAAATTGTATACCATGTGTTTTAGATAGAATTTCTTCTACTAATATATATATACTTTCTTGAACTGGTAATTTGTTGTTATGTATTTTGAATCCTCCCTGAAGTTCAGCTGAGCATATGACAATGTTCTCTTTTGTTTTATAAAACTGATCCCTGAAACAAGCAGGGAGAAAGCTCTGGTAGAGATCAGTTTAGCTCCATGGTTTCACACTCTGAGGAGATCATACAGTCAGAAATCCAAGTATGATATAACTTGGTTTTATCAAAATAAAAAAATATATCAAATCCCTGAGACCCGCCCTCTGTAGGCTTCTTCAACAGTCTCCCCTTGCCACATCCTGTCAAAAATCCCAGTTATGTCCCTGAAGTGAAATTTTCCCTATAAAAAATACCCATTGGCCATCCTATGAGTGCTGCCTTCCTTTGGGTCAGTCACCACCTCACTTTGCCTCCAGGTGGTTTTCCCCTGCCCCTTGCCCCATGCCACAAGGTATCTCTCCTAACTCCACTATGGCTTCTAATTAAAACTAACTCTTTTAGGGTTCTAAGTCCCTTTCAGGATGTAGCCTGCCAGTTAAGGGCATGTCTCTGATGTAATGGCTTCTAGGGGAGACAGCAATAATTTTAAGGTCCCTTGACCTCAGAATGCTTCTATTCTAACAATCTGTCAGTGATTCTAATCTGGACTATGATTTGCTGGTTAGGCTTTAACCTTGGAACCCCTTATTCTGTTGGAATTGCCCTGGCAGACTCAGTTTTGGGGATTATTTTTAGAAACAACCAGAAATTGGACACCTATCCTGGGACTGGCAGTCTCTCTGATCTGTTTCTCCACTCCTGTTACCCCAGGTCCTTAATTAGTATTTCAGCATACTTAAAAGGACCTTGCAGTTTGATATAGGGCATCTAAAAGTTTCTGTGCATAATCTGCTCAGAAATCTGATCCTTTCTGCAACCCTGATCAAAATTATGGGGCTAAGACCTTCTCGAGGAAGGTAATTCAATGATTTGAAGAGTTAGAAGAGAGAGAGTGTGGAATGTTGTGCCATGTTCCCTTTAATTTCCTGACCCAGTTTTCCTAATTGTCCTATTCAGTGACTTTGCCTCAGGTTATAAACATTCCCTCTTAATATTAGGATAAAGGTCTTATATCTTAGACCTTAGATACTTATTCCCTCTTAATGTTTGATGGGATAAAGGTCTTTATCCATTTTAGACATCATTAGAATATCAGGAGCCTCTCCAGTACCTCCCTCCATTATGCCATCGTTCTTGTAACCCTATAAAAGAATCTTGTATTTGACATTCACTGCTGGATTTTTGGATCTGATAGTCTTATTCAGCCCTGGGACCAAGCCATGGATCCATTTGGTCCCAGTAATTTCTCCCTTTTAAATAAATAAATAATCTCTATCCTGCCTCAGTTTCTCTGGCATTACATTACCATAAACTTTGCCCCTTGATTTGGATATGGCTTTAAGCCAACAAGTTCTTTTGACACCTCACAACACTGATCTGCGACTCCAGCCTTTTGGGGTCCCTTCTGAGCCTCAACATTTCCTTCACTCCCTTCCCTCCCTTCTTACCTTCCTTCCTCCCTCCCTCCCTTCTCTCCCTCTCTTCCTTCTTTGGGGGACAGGTGCTAGACTCCCTTACCCAAACTGACTCCTCAGAGACATCTTCAGACACAAACAGGAAGCATTTATTCAGTCCTTGCAAGGAGAGATCCAAACACTCCTCCTGAGCAGACACGGAGCCTCTCAGCTCCAATCTCCCAGCATGATGTGAGGTGTCAGGCTCACAAACAGGAAATCAGTGATACAGCAAAAGACTTGGGCTCATTGAATGGACTGAAAAATCAGTGATCATTGACCAATGAAAGGCAATGCTGTCTATATGTAATTTCCTGAACTTGGACTGAGGGTCTGACCTTTTCTGCCCTACAGTCCTCTGAGAAAAGGGATCACATGGCTTCCTGAAACTTAGGCCTTCATCTCATAGACTTTTTGGGAAATCTTCACCTGATCCCATTTGCTTCCTTTCTCTCTCCTTCCCTCCTTCTCTTCTTCCCTCCTTCTTTCTCTCGGTCCACATAGGGGATCATAATTTTACCTACAGATGCTCTTAAAAACTTTTGTTTTTGTCTTTTGTACTCTGAACTCTCCCAAGACATCTTGGGATTTATTGCATCCTGGGAATGTGACTGAAAGTACTGAGTTTAATTTAATTTAATTTAATTTAATTTAATTTAATCTCTGCTGAGTCATTCATAGAGAACTACGACAGATCTGGCCTCTGACCTAATGGCCACATCACCTTAAAACAAGGGTTCATGGATCCACAAGGGGGTCAATGGATGGATTTCAGGGGAATCTATAAAATTTCAAAAGGGAAAAAACGGCGTCTTTATCTACTAATCATGAACTGAAATGCAGCTTTCTTCCTAGGTTTTACCAGAATACCAGAAAAAATTAGAACCCCCAATGTCAAGGAGACAGAACAGAATGTTCCAGGTTCACATTCCTATCACACTCCTCAAACCCTTTTCTATCTCTTTCCTTGTGTTACAATTATTAAGCACTGAGAAGACTGAAGTTGGATGGTTACACTTTGCCCTGCTCACAGTCTTATGTGTCACAAACAGGATTTGAACTCAGCATTTCTACTATAGAGATTCTCCTAAAGTATAAGCATTGTGTGTATGTATATGTATATATACACTTATTTATATTTCTCTATTGCTGAAGCAAGTTCTGACAGTGTTCATTAGATTTCATTGCCCTGAGTCTAAACACTGATTGTATGTCCTAGTTTTGGCTCCATAACTCAACCACGCATTGTGATGATGGCTTTTAGAACTGAAGCTGAATGAATCTTCTAGACCTGAGGGGACCTTGGGCTTGTGCTGAATTGACATTCAGGGTAAGAGGAATTGAAGTAGAGTGGGACCATTTTTCCTTTTTCACATGATATCTGTAAACCACTGCTCTATCCTCATGACTCAAAATACTTATACAATTAAATTAATTAAGCTCTCAAATATTTATGGATGCGTGATCTCATTGATGTGGCTATTCTTTGCCCTAACAATTCAGATTTCGGATTACCATGGCCAAAGAATTCAGCACCATGTGTTCAGTCTACTGGTAAACTGACCCCATTGCTCAGGGCCTCCTGGAAACATTTCCAATGGGGTAGAACTTGCCAATCTTTTTTTTTTTTTTTTTTTTTTTTTTTTTAATTTAAAGGAGAGTGGGTTGGAATGAAGTTAGGGGTGAGTCTAATTACCAGTCACAACAGAATATTAAGATTAAGTACTATACATCACCACAAAATAGTAATATCAGTAATATTAATTATTGATTGAAGATAATTAAATATTAGTACCTGTATTTCATGGTAAATCTATTTCTTTGGAGAATTATAAAGATAGAATACCAAATATGTATATATTACTTATAATCATGTGTCTTAAGAAATTGTGACCAGAAATTAATGTGAAATTAGTCAAATTCAACCAATTCTCCTATTCCTTCCTGATTGTTTTCTAGTTATAGAATCAGTTCACTAAATAATCTTAAACTTGCAGTGCTTTAGAATATAGAATTGATCTGGTAGTGAATATTTATGTATTTTAAATCACATGCTTTTGTCTCCCTGAACACAAAGCAAAAGAAAGAGCTCAAATTCAAAGTCAGCTTGTCTAGAGAAATACCTGTCAAGCACATGAAATAGAATTTAGGGGACTACGTTATTGTTATTATTTATTATTAACAACAGCAACAACAATAACAATGATACTGTTAGTTACATTCTATATAAGTAAGCAAAACACAAAATAAAAATTTGAATATTTCTCCAAATATTGAAAAAATGTCTTCCTTCTAGCAAGGTAATATCAACTTTCCAGTTGGATCTGTTTTCTTACCTTCATAAGTGGAAATGGAACTGTTGAACAACTGATTTCAACTTTGCTTTTCAGGTTTAGCCCAGCTAGTCCCAATCCCTTTTCAGGCAGTCCACTTAAGAGGATGCTGTCATATTTATATGTATACTTTTTGTCCTGTTGGAAGTTGGGTTCTGAAAAAAGAAAATACAGATACTCAACTGGAGTAACAGCTTTAAAGAATGGACCTTCTATTGTTCCTGATAAGAAAGAAAGATGCACTTATTAAGTGCTTTCTGTGTACCAAGCATCATGCAAGTACTTAGTTGTAAAACAGGGTTCATCTTCAATATTCCATGCATCTTGTCATCGTATTTCCATTCAAATATTCAAATCTGATAAACACCTTTACTGTATTTGGGTGGCTGGGTAGTTAGATGGCACCCTAGTGCCCTGAGCAATGGGCCTGCAGTCAGGAAAATTCATCTTCCTGAGTTCAGATCCGGTCTCCGACACTAGCTGTGTGACTCTGGGCAAGTCCCTTCACCTCTTCATTTGTTAAATGAGCTGGAGAAGGAAATGGCAAATTACTCTAATATCTTTGCCAACAAAACCTAAAATGGGGTCACAAAGAGACAGATATGACTCAACAGCTACTGTATTATGATTTAGAATGTAGCTGCAATTATAACTGGGACAGAAATAATACTCACCATAATTAACTTGTTGGCTCCACAAAAGCCCTGAAAGACAGGAAATACTGCAATTAAATGAAAATAAAAGGAATAATTTATGTTAGGACATATTAGGGAATAACTTATTAAGTATAATGTACATACCATGTCAATTTCAACTTCTTAGAGAAATTCTATACCTAATGATCAATTTAAAATATCCTTTCAAATTAAATTCTTATCACCCTGATATTTTTCTTAGAGCCATATTAAGCCTCCATTGATAATGCTGAAGCTTATGTTGAGAGGTGAATCTAGCTTATGTTTTATCCCAAAAAAGTTCATATGGCAGCTACTTAAGCTGGATGACCAGACTTACCGGGAAGAACATAGAGAAGGAACAGAACCAAATTCCTCATCGTGAAAGTAGTTTTGGGGAAGTTCTGTCACTGTCCCAAGCTGTCTTTTAAATAGACCTTCTGTCACATGGCTGTTTTGGAACTTAAATGTGATGAATAAGCACATTTTTAGGGCCAGTATCGATCTTGTAAGAAACAGACCTCTCTCAGGTCCAGTGTGACAGCAGGTGTTTGCTACTATCTCAAATAATATCATATTTGTAAACTGCTTTGGAAACTTTAAAGTGTTATGTAAATATTAGCTATTATTATTTTGCTTTGTTATTATTAATATGTATTAATTTAAGTATTTTTTTATTTCCCTGAATGAAATACTTGGTCATTTGGTGACGTAACTCTGGAAAGAATTATCAATAACAGAGATTTTTTTATAAAAATAAGTCCTATCCTCATTTATCCTATATTGATATCTAGTACTTTTTCAAAAAGCATTGTTTATAATACTCAAAACTTTACCAAATGGCTATACAAATCAAGGAAACTGTAATTTAATTTATTTTCAGATTAAAATCTAGCTGAGGGTAATAGGAGTCAGAAAACCTCTGCTATGTGACTTTGAACAAGTGAATCAATTCTTATTCTGAGTCTCAGCTTCTGAATTTATAGAATGGGAATAATTATACCAGTTCTTTCTAACTTTTATAGGATGATTATTTGAGAACCAATTGAGATAACTAATATGAAAGGGCTATCTATAAAATATCTTACAAATGTAATATGTTAAAACTATGGAAAATTACCATTACTTTGGTCATGGTGTTTTTCATAGGGTAATCTGGTTATATGTGTGTATTATATATATGTACATATATACATATACAGGTCTGTGTGCTTCAGTATTTCAGGGATCTGTAATTGGATGATGTATTTTCAGGGACTTTTCCCTCCTTATCTTAGTTTCTTCATCAGCAAAATGGGAGTGATAATTGCTATAGCCCTCACCTCCTAAGGTTGTCTTGAGGTTTTGAGGAGAAACAGGATGAAAGGAGAGAGAAAGAGAGAGAGAGAGAGAGAGAGAGAGAGAGAGAGAGAGAAATAGAATAAAGAGGCTGAAAATATAGTTAGCAATGGTCATTGTGAAAAGAATTCATCCAAGAAAAAAACCTCATTTCTCAAATGTATAGGAAACTGAGTCAAATTTATTTAAAAAAAAAAAAACTATTCCCCAATTGATAAATGATCAAAAGGCATAATCTATGCCAAAGGGTTATAAAATCATGCATATCCTTTGACCTAACAATATCACTAATAGCATGAGTCCCCAAATTTTTTTAAAAAGAAAAAAAAAAATATATATATATATAATATTTATAGCAGCTCTTTCTTTAGGGCAGAGAATTGGAAATTGAGAGGATGCCCATCCAATAGGGAATGGCTAGATAAATTGTGGTAGGAGATTGTGAAGGAATATTATTGTTCTGTAAGAAAAGATGAGCAGAATATTATCAGAAAAAAACTGGAAAATCTTCCATGAGCTAAAGCAAAGCAAAATGTATATAGCAGTATACATAATAACAGCAAAATTGTGAGATGGTCAGTTGTGAATGACTTTGCTATTCTCAGCAATACAATGATCCAAAACTTCTCTAAAGGACTTATGATGAAGAATGCTATCCATAACCAAAGAAAAAACTGATTGTGTCTCAATACAGACTAAAGCATACTTTTTTTGCTCTTTTTTTCTTGAGGGTTTTTTGGGGGGCTTAGAGAAAATCTATGTTTTCTTTTGCAACATGATTTTTACAGAAATGTTTTGCATAACTTCACATGGATCTTCTCAATGTGTGGGTATGGGGAGGGAGGGGCAAAATATGGATTTCAAAGTTTAAGAAATAAATGTGGGGCAGCAAGGTGGCGCAGTGGATAGAGCACCAGCCCTGAATTCAGGAGGACCCGAGTTCAAATGTGGTCTCAGACACTTAATACTTCCTAGCTGTGTGACCCTGGGCAAGTCACTTAACCGCAGCCTCAGAAAAAGGGAAAAAAAGAAAAAAGAAAGAAAGAATATTGCTGTTACTGTACTCTTGGTTCTGCTCACTTCACTCTTCTTTGTATCCAGTCCTGCCTCACCAAATGCTAATGGGACATTTCCATCAGGATGGCCTATAGCCATCTCAAACTTAACGTATCCAAAATGGAATATATTACATTTCCTCTCACATTCAAAGTACACTTTTGTGCACATCCCTGTTTCTGTTGAGAGCCTCACAATCCTTCCAGTTCCCTAGACTTCCTGTAACCAATCAGCTTCCAAGATTCTTCAACAAAACCTTGACAATAGCTCTCCCACCTATTTCCCCTCATGTGGCAGACCTTTATCACCTCTCATTACAACCACCTATTGGCCCATTCTCTTCACAGCTGCCAAATTGATTTCATTTTCCTGCTCAATGGACTCCACAGGCTCCCTATTAACTCCAGGATCAAATATAGGAGAAGCCTTTCCTACTCCCTTTGTTAGTGTTTTATTCCCCCCAAAACATCCTATAGTTATTTATCTATTTATATTTCGTTTCCTGCCCCTTGTCAACTATAACAGAGACTGGTATTTTGTTTTTATCCCCAGCACCAAGCATAACATCTTATATGTAGTAGGAGCTTAGTAAATGCTTGTTGGATTGAATCAAATGAAGGTCATTTCTCTTTAGGTAATAGTTATAGTGTTATCTGTTGAAATTCAGCAGAGGATCTTGTGTCCTCTCCTTGTGTCTCCAGTATCCAAATTGCAACATACAAATGGTACTTTTATACTCTTAATATGTTGCTTAAGAACTAGGAGAGACTAATAAAATTGTTCCCAAGCAATCATAATATAATTTCATTTTACCATCACACAGCCAGAGCCTGTAGAGAACATTTGCTTCAATGTCCACATTCTACTGAATTGGAGACAATGTCTTCCTGTCATATCATTACTGGCTCTGTTAGAAAATCCCAGGTTGGTTCATTCCTGAGTTGGAAATTCCCAGCTCCATGAATTCTGTATTTGTAAATAAAAAGATAAAAACTAGCTTCACAATCTTTTCTGCAAGGATCCAGGCTCTGGCTCCAACTCAGATAAAGGGTCTGGCACTGGAAATTGTTGAAGGGGAAAGAGTCTTAATCTATTTGCACAAAAGCATAGGAGTCATTTATATTTGTTCCCAATGGCCTGCTCATTGCCTCTCTCGTTCCTAGAACTGCTTTCTTAGCATCGTTAGGCTGTAATGGGGGAAATGCTGGTAGCAGATGCCCATTTTACTTTAGGATTGAGACAATATAGTGTATGTAATGGAATTTTTAAAAAGTCTTTACTGATGCATTTTGGTTTTACATCATAGTAAACACAATTTTCCTCTTAACCACATCCACCCCTTTCCCATTGAACCCCCTGAGAGGTAGCTAGATGCTGTAGTAGATTGATTTCTGGCCCGAGTTTGGATATTTACTAGCCGTGAGCAAGTTCCTTAACCTGTCTGCCTCAGTTTCCTCAACTATAAAATGAGGTTGTTTAAAGACCAAATGGGATATTTATCAAATACTTAGCACATTGTAGGCACTTAACAAAAGGTTTTTTCCTTCCATCCTTCTTTCTTTTTAACAACAAAAATAGTTAAATAAAGTTGACAGATACAGCAATTATGTTATCTCTATTGAGAGGAGAAAAACTTTTTCCTCCTCAGCTCCTCCACAGTGACATTGTTGCTCACATAGTTTTTAACTTATTTTTTTAGACTTTGATCTGCCATAGTTCTAGGACTTGCGGATTATGCATGACATGACCACTACGAAGGATGGAGTAATGATGGACTGGTTGGGGCTCCCTTTTGGATTTGCCTGCAGTGACTAGTGACAGAGAACAATCAGCACAAACATCATCAACAGTCATCAACTCTGGCTAACTTTCAGGTTAGCACTTTCTGTCGTGCTGTGGCTCTTTTGTCATTTTTCAGTTGTGACTGACTCTTTGTGACTCCATTTTGAGTTTTTCTTGGCAAAGATACTGGAGTGCTTAGCCATTTCCTTCTCCAGCTCATTTTACAGATGAGGCAAGAGAGGGAGAGAAAAGGGGAACAGAGGGGAGGAAAGAAAAAGGGGAAAGTGGGGGGAGAGAGAGAAAGAGACAAAGAGACAGAAAGACAGAGAGAGAAAAAGAGAAAGAGAGGAAGAGAGGGAGGGAGGGGGAGAAACAGAGAGAGAGACAGAGAGACAGAGAGAGAGAGAGAATACACAGCACTAGGTATTAAGGCAGTCCATTTCTTTGGAGAACAGCTCTAAGTGGTATGAAGTGTTGCCTTGCATCAAGCATTCACCAATTCCATGCATTCCATGCTTGTAAGGGAAATCCATTTCTTTGCAATCAGATCGTAAACTCTTTGAGGGAAGGGTCTATCATGTTTTATTTTGGATCACGGTGTCTTACAAACAAAAAGCATTGGCTAACTGTTTTGCTGAATTGAATTAAATTGTGTCTGAACTGTCTTCATATTGAAGCAACATTATGTTATAGTAGAAAAACACTGGAATGATAGCACCTGATCCATTTTCTGGTCCCAATTCTGCCAAGATCTGAGATTTTTGAGGAAAAACAATGAACTCTAGACCTGAAGATTTTCTTTTAATTGAGGGGGTTGGATCAGACTCCTCCTGCTCTAGAAACAGGAATCAGATCATAACCATGATTCCTAGAAAAGACATATCAATTACCCAATTCCCTATTAGACTGTAAACTTGAAAGCAGAACTTTTTTGTTTTTAATTTTTATACTCATCTGATGGCACAGTGACTAGAACCTAGAAGGCATCCAATAAATGTGTTTTCTTATCCATTCATTCGAAGCTTTGAATTTCTATGACATGAATTTAGATTTTAGAACTGAAGAGGACCTCAGAAGTCACAGATACAAATGTTTTCATTTTAAAGATAAAGACCTGGAAAGTTAAATGACTTGCTTAAGATCACACAGCAAGCATCCTACAAATGACTCAGTCCCAGATCTTCTTGATTCCATAAGAGTCAAGAATCAGCTTTGAGTTACATAAGATGCTAATATGACTTCATGCAAAATTGCTAGTATAATGAAAGATTATTCATTAATTGATTAATTAGTTGCTGTTCCCAGCGTTGGCTAAATTTATCAATGATCACGTGTCAGAAATAAATGTGTATTAGAACTATTGTATTTGGGGGTTGTTCAGCAGAAATCAGGAGGCTTGATGGATGCAGTCTCCCACTGGAAAGAGAATGAGGAGAGGCTGCTTCTTCAGGGGGTGCTGACGTGCATTGTGGGTACCTTGGAAAGATTCTGAACATACACAGACATTCTGTAAGTAGTTCTGATGTGCTAGGCACATGATGAAGGGAAGCTTTTTTGATTGGCTATGTGTCTAGAACTGGGACACATTCAAAAGGTCAACCTAACTTACACCTTTTTGTCTGATTCAAACTTAAGTCTTCCTAAATCCAGTGCTGGCCCACTATCCCTCATACCATGCTGCTTCTTGGTCTTAAAGAGAAGGGTAATCATATATTATATTTCAGCAGAAATAAACAGCATATCTAAATATAATTAAAGCAAGTGCATCTTTCTTTGGGCAGATAATTTGTCTTTCCTGCTCTAACATTCTGAATTCCTTATCTGATTCATAGTAGCCATGGTGTATTAATGAGAAACTATCCAAAAATGGGCTACGAACATAGATTCAAAATAATATGCTTTAGAGTTGACATGCTTTTACTGACACAAGCAGTCATGGTGAAATCAGGTCAAAAAGAAGATAAGATAATGAGCCAACCTTTCACAGTAAGGATGTAAATAGATTTCTGCCAACACAAATAGAGCTTTGATTTTACCCTAGAAAAAGTCAAATTCAGTTTTCTAGAAGAGTGAAAGTAATACAAAGTGATTGGCTCACTTGAATAATGTGACTGATAGCTTGTGGAACATAATTATTTCTGTTCTCTGGGAGCCATCATCCTGGTTGTGAGGCGGGCCCCCCCATTCTGAGATGTCTTAGAGAACCTAGAAGGGACAGAGAAATAGAAAGATGGGTCTAGTTTGGGTAACATCCATGTGGCAGCCCTCTGACCAAGGGAAGAATCTAATTCAACATCATTTGAACAAAATAAATGTAGGTGTTTTACTGTATCTTTCATATTTTCTTTAAGCTTGTATATTTAAATTGTTTTAAATTAAAAATAATATTTTTTCTTAAACTTTCAAAAGAAAAATATGAGAAGAGATAGATAGCCTGAAGTAGCTTATTAAAACAGAATTATAGGATTCAGAAAATTTATGTAATTAAAAGTCACTTAAATTCAAGAGATTCGTTTTTGCCAAAGAGAAAATCTATGTGAATATGTGTGTAAAAAACCCAAAACCCACTCTATGTACATACATGTGCACATACAGAGACATAGCTGTACACACAATACCATGCATATATGCATGTTTGTATGTATCTGTACATGTACATGCCTTACATAAATACACATACACACATACATTGTATATATGTGTTTATGTACTGTAGGTATAAATTTTACATAGATGCATGAATTGCATGTGTATAAAATTTATATATTTTAAAATACATTACAAGATATAATATACCATAAATTTTATAAAATATACTATAAGATATATATGTACATATATACATGTATGCATGCATACATACCTATATTCATAAATATATATGCATGCATATGGATCCTTCACACACATTGTCCAGACCTTTCTGAAAGATGATTAAATTCCATGATTAAAACTAAGACCCAGAAACTTAAATTGTTAAAATTCTCAATCAAGATTCTCTGATACTGTCCCCCAAATGTTTGAAAATACCTATTTTTTACATTTAAATTGTGTATTACCCAGCATGCCTTTTGTCCAGATAAGACAATGGCTGGGTCCAAAACTGAACAGGAGGGAGAAAGTCTTTGTCTTTGGCATTGTCTTTGAGATATTTTATAGGTCTTTTCAGTAATCTTGAGCCTTTCCTGAAACAAAAACCTATTTTATTTAATGCTAGAATTCAAGTAATGAAGAATCCATGTCTATGAACCATTTCCAATATATAACACTTCCAAAACCAAGGAAAGCTAAGGCTGTTTACACTATATCATCTTGCTTCTCACTAATCACAGGCAATTGGCCAATAAACATTTATTAAGTGCTTACTGTATACCAAATACTGTGCTAAGCTGTTGGGGAATACAAAGAAAGGTAAAAACTTAGTCCCTGATCTCAAGAAGCTCATATTCTAATAAGGAAGACAACATGCAAAAAAACCACAAAACTATACATACAACATAAAAATAGTATGCATGGCCAAAGGACTATAAAATTATGCATACCTTTTGTTCTAGTAGTGTTTCTATTGGGTTTGTTGTTACAAAGAGATCATAAAAGAGAGAAAAGGACCCACACATGCAAAAATGTTCGTGGCAGCCCATTTTGTAGTGGCAAGGAAGTGGAAACTGAATAGATGCCCATCAGTTGGGAAAGGGCTGAATAATTCTGGCACATGAAAGTAATGGAATGTTATTATTATAACAAATGAGGAGGCTGATTTTAGAAAAGATGTAAATAGATTTACTTCCTGGAAAGATTTACATGGACTGATGCTGAGTGAAACAAGCAAAACCAAGAAAACATTGTATACAGCAACAGTAAGATTGTGTAATTAAGAAAGACTTGGTTCTTCTCAGTGGTTCAGTGATCCAAGGCAATCCCAATAAACTTTGGATGGAAAACGCCATCCACATTCATAGAGAGAACTATGGAGACTGAAAACAGATCAACACATACTATTTTCATTTTTTTCCTCATGGTTTTTCCCTTTTGTTCTGAAGGGAGGGAGGGAAGAAGACGGGAAAGGAAGGAGGGAGAAAGGGAGAGAGGAAAGAAGGCGGGAAAGTAGGGAAAGGGAGATAGGAGGGAAATACTAAATGAGGTTATGAAGAGTCGAACACAACTTAAAAAAAAAAAAATAGAACAACTACCACATCAAGGATTACAACTGGTTAGTCATAGGACCTGGACTAAAAGCCAGATCTGAAAAATCATTCAATGCTCTTTGAACAGTACCATGTAGGTACTGTATCCTAGGAAATCACCTACTGCTTTGAGGCTCGTGAATCCATTATTTATAGAAATAAATCCATTTGTCCCTTTGAACTGCTATTTGTGTATCTTTTATAAAGAAGGGTGGAAAATAAAGCAGACCCAGCTGCTGCAACAAAAAGCAGATTTTCAGTTGTGTTTCCTGGATTCCAATCGGACAGAGCATGGTAGAAGGAGCTGTAAAAAAGCAAGCTCTGGGCCTCATCTGTAGATAGGATGGAGCAAAAGTAGAATTTGAGATTTCAATGAAGAAGGAATTTCAAGAGGCCTCCTAGTTGAGTCCATTCACTTTACAGATGAGGAAACTGAGGCCCAAAGAGCCTCATGATAATTTGCACAAAGAAGCCCCTTAGCTTGGAAGGAGCGCTTCCCTATAGACAGACTCTAGTAAAGTAGATTTTGCCTAAAAAGATCCCAATTTCACTTATTGTTGTTTTGTCATGTCTGACTTTTTTGTGATCCCATTTGTGGTTTTCTTTCTTTGTCCAGCTCATTTTACAGATAAAGAACTGATGCAAATAGGGTTAAGTGACTTGCCCAGGGTCGCACAGCTAGGATGTGTCTGAGGCTGGAATTGAATTCAGGTTCTCCTGGCTCAGGCTGGCCACTGCAGCACCAGCCAGCTGTCCCACTCTTACACCACAGCCTTGCTCAGAGAAGTCAGGCAGTCAGGAGGAAAATTTAAAACCATGAACCTAGATAATTGATTGAAAGCAATTGCTAGAATCTATCAGCAAATATCTTTTGTAGACCTCCATAAGACCCTCTGTCAGTAGTCGTTCAGAATCTGCTTGGATACCTTCAATGATGGGAACTCACTCCCCCCCATGGTTTAGACTTATTTCTCTTTACTCCTTATCAGACCCTACTGTGTTCCAGACAAACTGGGCTTCTGACTGTTCCCTGAATGCAACGTTCCACCTCTCATATCTAAACCTTGGTAAGATTTTCCTCCATATCTGGAATGCTCTGTCCTTTAAAATCCCCAGCTGTATTAAAAGCTTTGATCAAAGACAATCTCCTGAGACTTTTCCTAGTGTTGGGATTGTTGGGATTCCCCAATCCCTAACTAGTTGTGTGTGTGTGTGTATCATTATATGAGAAGATATTGTAGATGATATGATGGGATGTGATACTAGATGATATGTCATGATGTGACATGATATTATATGATATGATATGTTTTATATGATATGACAACATGATATGATATGATGTAATATATATAGTTAAGGAAATATAAGTATTATCCATTGGAAACTATGTCCATGTTCTTCTTCCCAAACCAATATGAATTAGTGATGATATTGAAACCTACCTCTGAATATTGATTTGAAAAAATGGTGTCATATCAAATTGCTTGCTGTCATAGAGAGAGGTGAGGTGGGAGAGGAGGGAGAAAAATTTGGAATACAAGGTTTTGCAAAGATAAATGCTGAAAACTATCTTTGTATGGATTAAGAAAAATAAAATATTAATTTTTTAAAAGAAAAAAGCTGAGGGGCAATGATGGGAAGTAAATCCATTTGAATGTATCAGTAAAGCACATCTACCAATACCTATCTCATGTTGTTATCTGCTTAGTAAAATTAGCTGAAGGTGACATTGCCCTCTGGATGTAAATGTGGGAAGCACATGAATGGTAATAGAATCTCAACATATAAATTGAGGTATAATTATAATACCCTAGAATATGGAAAGATAATTGGGAAGAGAGATAAAAATTATGGAAATGATGATTTTAAAAAGTATTTATTTTAACTGTCTTCTCTGGTGGTATTTGTTGCAACAACTCTCACTGCCTACCATTGGTTCCTTCCTTTGGGAAAGGGAAGAGAATAAATAAACCTTTAACCTGCCTTCACGCCAGACCCAGGGAATGGCAAACAAGGACACCCCCTGAACGCACCTGGATGACAGGTCAAGCTGGTCTCCTGAACGTTTGCTTTTTACTGAGGTCAGGGATAGAAACACTTCTTTCAACTTAATTTTTATTTGCTATTGGGTTTATCTAACAACATTGTAAAACAGAGCTTAAATAGCCAATGGTCCAATTCACAGAGAGAAAATCTGATTTTTCAATAATTGGTTTGATCAGAGATTTAGTGATTGGGGGAGAAGTCAGAATACCTGGATTCCAGTCCCTCTTCTGCTACTGCCTTTGTGACCTTAGAAAAGTGCTTTCCTATGCCCCAGGTCTCTCATCTGTAATATGAAAGGGATTGATTAAATGACCTGAGGGGCGTTCCCAGATCTTTATCAATGATCCTATATTCCTTTCAAAAGTTATTTATTGTTCAGTCATGTCTGATTCTTCATGATCTTATTTGGGGTTTTCTTGGCAAAAGATACTGGAGTATTTGCCATTTCCTTCTCTGCCCATTTTACAGATGAAGAAACTGAGACAAACAGGGTTAAATGACTTGCCCAGGATCACACAGCTAGGAAGTGTCTCAGGACATATTTGAATTCAGGAAAATGAGTCTGTCTGACTCCTGGCCCAAACTCTGTGTGCTCTGGCACCACCCAGCAGCCCTTTCAAGAGTGAGCGCTCAATACATGTTTGTTGGCTGACTTTCAAAGTTGTTGATACTTTTGTTATTGTTGGATTTATAATTTTTGAAAAGACAGGTACTAAATGCCTATATTTTTGTATCAGTGATGTATTACTTGTTATCTCAGTGAGTGGGATAGGAAAGGGAAGGAGAGAAAGAATCTAGAACTCAAAATTTTTAAATGAAACTGGGAAATATTAAAAAAATAAAATTTTAAAAATACTCT